>NC_140582.1:1227401449-1227594533 GCF_964204655.1 Triturus cristatus
GAGCATGTGTGGTTTGTGTTAGTGTACAGACCTATGCAGGAGATTCTCGCTAAATTATAAACTCATATCAGAACATTTCAGAGACTATACTGGCAATCATGGGAATGAGATTACAGAACAACTACAACCACTTTTGAGGGCAATAAACACATTACCAGTGACTTGAAGGGACTGTGAAAGAGGTTTACGCACCATGAACAAGATAACGTCACTCCTATGAAACTGTCTTGGTGTCGCACATCTTTCGTCACTAATGTTCATGGATCCCATAGGTCCCCTCTGGCTCTTTAGAATCCGTTGAAAGAAGATTGAAGTAGTAACGAATAGTCCACATAGCTGTGCACGCTTGAGTCCAAGCTGCCTTTGGAACTTGACCACTGCTGCATATCTTTAGAATCCACATGTTACCAGATGTGTCACTGCTCCGCGCCATGTGGATGATACGCAGTCTGGGAAGGTAGATCCTACTGACAATCGGACAAAAGATACACAGACGTGGCATTTTTAAAGTGATTTGGTTACCCATGTGGTACGGTTTCAATGATGTAAAAGGTCTCACTAATTACTCGTATCTTTTGGTTAAACATCCTGTGGCAATATAGCATGGCCCGGAATGCCCGAATTAATATATGTATAAAATATCTAGTTATAACTGTATATTTTGCGGAAATATCGTTTGCCATGCTCCGAATACCAGGTGGAATATGCGATTTGCCTGTTTTTTGATAGTGGCTAAAATGTACTAACATTGTCGGTGTATATAATGGTGATATGTTAGGTAAGTTAATACGTGTTTTTGTTTTGATATTCACAATTGCAGTTTGTAGTATTTTTAATGTAATGAATGAGCTGTGCTTTGTGCTTGGTGCCAAGTTTAGCACGCCTAGCTTGGAGCACTTGGTGGTTTGTCTACTCTAGTTAGTCAGACACCAAACTTAAACACAATTGGGGCTGTTAATTCAAGTCACTGGCTTCAGTGCTGATCAGCTTTCATTTGTTAAGTCTCGTGACACACTCAAATGTACTCATGATAGACCTGCAAAACGTGTGCGAGGTCTTAAGAACAGATGACACTTCTTGTGATGTCACATCCTTTGAAGTCATTGGTAGTGATGCCACTTCCTGTGACGCAATGTCACACGCTATGATGTCACATGCCGTGATGTCGCTTGCATACTGTCTAACTTGGCTAATCCCTCACTTCTTTTTTAGGACTCGTGCCTTGACTGTCAGCCAGAGACTCTCAGTGGCGCCATCTTGGTGCAGTGTTTCTAATCCATAATATGGCACACAACACATGTAGGATGAATTTTCAGCGCCATGCCAACAATTTTGCAGCTTTTTATTTACATTTCACTCCACTCTTTTTTTTAATTTCGCTTTTATTTTAAATAGAAGTTATTGAAAAATATAAAACGTGGTGCCCTCTCACCCATTCCCTTCCCCACCCATTTCAGTATTAAACTCTGAAGTCTTAAAATGTCTGTGTATGCCATGGTGATATGTCCCAGCGCTGAAATCTCTTCCGTAGTGTGCCAATTGCAAGAAAATGCTGCAAGAGTCGGAGAGTGGCCCTTCAACCACAATGATGGTGAAAGCCGTGACCTCTGCATGACCTCTAGTCACAAGAACCAAAAGCACTTCCTCTTTGAACGTTTGGACTCCACCTTGGGGGGCTGCTTTGGTGCCGGCGAGGGCTCTTGCTGGCTTGGGGTGGGGGGCTGCGGCACGATCTGGGGAGAGTCATCGTCGAGCGAGCTGAGGACCCGCAGGAAGCGCCCCTCTTGCTGACGGAAGTCATGCTCTACACTGCAGAAGGAAGAGAAAGAGAGAAAGGACACAGTGGTGAAGTGCAGAAGGGGTAAAAGGTAACCATGACAATATGGCAGTGTTGCGCTGTGCACTGGGCACAGTATCATAATATCTCAAAGTGGGAATTGTAATCAAATTTGCCCAGAACCCCGTATTCCATGCCACTGTTCGACCGTATGTAAGTGAGAAACAGCAGAGTAGGGGCTCCCCTGTGCAGGCAGGAAGAATCACACCAGGCAGGAGAAAGTGAAACTCACAAAGTGTGATGTTTACTCTTCAAGTAAAGGACCCACGAGTCAAACATCCCTCTTAGCCAAAAGCTCAGCAGCAACTGCCAACCCTAGGAACCAACAAACCAGAACCCATCACATTCCATGCATAGAACCTCACCCAAGGTATAAGAAACAAGCATTGATAAAAGGAAATAGCAATACGCATATTACATTCATCATAGCACCTTCATCAGTTTGGACACCCTTTTTCAGAAAGTGATTGACCCTTCCCACCAAACCATTGCACTGGACTGTACAAGGCCTCCTGCAAGCGACCAATGTCACACACTTTTAGGAAGTCATTCATTTCTCTGGACACAAAATGTGTGCCACTGTCCGTGACTATTTCTTTGGGTGTCCTTTCAACAGGAAAACTTCCTCTAGACACCTGATACTATTTCTAGTATCGGGCATGTGTACAAATGAAAAATAGAACCATTAAGAAAAACAGTAATTCAAAACAATGAGATATTTTTATCTCCTAGAATGAGATGGAAAGGACCTGAAAACTCCAATGCTACTGAGTCCTACGGTCGGTCATCAGGAAGAGAAACAGGAAAAAGAAGCTTGTTTCATCCAGTGTTCATCAGACACAATGCTATCTCGACATCTATCAATAAAACTGGAAACCAGTTTATCCATATTTGGCCCCCAATAAGCCAGTTATGCATTAGTGCAACTTTTCTGGGGGAACAAATAGCCCATTCCTCCCAAAGAAATGACCTTCACATGTGAGCTCTGAAGACACCTTCCCAAAGCCCTTAAGCTCTTTATCCAAATTTCTAAAAGGTGGCCACCCCTCCTTTATATGCTAAAACACTTTCTGCAGCACGAGATCACGAGATGTTGCACTGTTCAATTCTGCCTTGTGATGTTTGTATTTAGCTACTACTCTAAGTTAACACAGGATGGAACCTGTGTGAATATATCGTAACCATACAATGCTAGAAGTCATAGGCATAGCTAAAAGTATAGAAAAGTCTTTTGTTTCATCACAAGCTTAGACTAAGTAAATTCAAGGGGGAAAGAACTTTGGGGCAGATTGCCTTTCTCGCATACCCCTGCCAGACCAAGGTTCGTGTTATGACAATGATGAATGTGCGGTTGCTGTGATTGATGCGTTTACTGAATGTCTTGTTTTTCACAACCGTCACATTCATTGCACACACGGATTGTTTTCAGAAATGCAACTGACAGGGGATAAACCTTTTTGATTAGTCAAAGCTTGGGATGAAACGAAAGTCCTTTCTATACTTTTAGCTATGCCTCTGACTTCTAGCAGTGTGGGATGAGGACATGCTAACAGATGTTCCTGTGTTTTCTTCGAGAAGCAGTTAAATACAAACTGGTTTATTAAATAGATATCTGCATTAGTCTCGAATTCACAGGTGCAAGCGAACACACGTAAGGCAGCAAAAAACTCCTCCACCAATGCCTCACTAGATTGTTTCCTTTTGAAAGAATTGCGGCCCTCCATTAGTACACAGGACTCCTCCCACAACTGTTTTTTTATTCTCTTCTTTTGGTTCCATGTACACATTCCAAACAGCATTTTTCTCTGTGGCAGCAGCTAGCATAGGAAGATTGTCAATTTTTTTTTGCCCAGCTATACCCAAAGGATTGAACAACAATGCCAACGTTATGGGAGGCTCATATCCGCCGGCATCAATTGCAGGTAAGTAGTTTTCTAAACCACCTATCACTCTTCCCATTTTAACTCTGGCTTGCCAGCCCTCTTCAGAAATGACGGTGGTTGTATTACTCCTTGGTTAGATGCCATGGTCCACAGACTCCAAAAGATATATAGAGGTAAAAAAATATAGAAAGTACCTAAAATGCAGACTACGATATATTTGCAGCAAACTCCTGCTCAAAGACAATTGCAGTAAGCAAGATGCATTTGCCGACCATATACCTCAAGGTGAACTCCACACTGGTGAATTTGCCGAACAAAGGGGCATATCAGCAACACCTGGCGATAATTATCGGTCAGCGCTCTTACCGTGAGGATAATTATCGCTGGGTAACGTGGATTTTTATCGCTGAGATAGCGTGCTATTAGCAACGCTTATCTTCTCAGCGATAAAAATCCTCACGCTAACTGCCTAATGTGAGATTATCGCTGGAAACCCAGCGATAATCTCACGTAGTGTGGCATTAGCTTGCTGATAGGGACTCACAAACTTAGCCATGATAGCTTAGCAACATTTCTCCTGTCATGTCAGGTCAGGAACGCCCACTTTGCATCTCATTAGAGACGCAAAGCTGGGCATTAGGAATCCCCACGCTAAAGCAAGGTTTCAAGCGTTAGCGGGGCCTTGCTAATTAGGCGATAAAATTATCGCCACTTTTCAGCTGAAAACGGCCTCAAAAGCGGTGATAATTTTTTATCGCCAGCATGTAAATATGCCCCAATGTACTACAAAGTTACCCCCAAATTTTGTTTTTATCTCTCTCCTGACATCCGATATTACGGAACACTGGTAAGTATGCACAAAATGCAATGCGCAAACCCAGAACCGTCACACCGCACATCTGATGAAAAAACAGCCCGATCAAAGAAACCAGATGCTCGTTGTTCAGTACAATCAAGATGGAAGTCAAGTTTATCATCAGACTCATATAGGCAAAAGCCTGATGAGATATCCACGATTCGCTGTCTATGCGCGCCTCCTTGCCTGACGCGCTGTCTTCGCGTTGGGTTAGCAAAGTTTGTTACCCCAAAGCACTCACCGTACGAAGCCTTGCTATATAGAAATACTGTACTACGGCCACAGTCAGCACAAGACTGGCCTCAGTCCTCTCACAGTCTCTACGGGTCCTATCAGTGAGAAGCGCTGAAACAGGAAATTGTCCTGTTGCCCACTCCTGGTACCAAAATGTAGCGGGCTCCTCTGCACAGGCAGGCAGGCAGAATCACGCCAGGCGGGAGAAGTGAAACTCACAAAGCGTGAGGATTATTCTTCAAGTGAAGGACCCGCGAGTCAAACATCCCTCTAAGTCAAGAGATCACAGCAACTGCCAACCCTAGGAACCAAAAAACTAGAACCCACCACATTCCATGCATAGAACCTCACTGAAGGTATAAGAAACAAGCATTGATAAAAGCAAATAGCAATACACACATTTCATTTATCATATATTACAAGCAGAGAGATGTCAGAGGATTTCAGCCGCACACGTGCTGTCTCTCCCCCCTCACAGAAACTGGAGTACACTGTTCTCAGGTCTAACCATCTAATTTGTCTAACCATCACTCATAGCCAACCATCTCATCTGTCTAACCATCACTCATAACAAACCATCTCATCTGACTAACCATCACTCGTAATTAACAATCTGATGTGTCTAACCATCACTCATAACCAACCATTTCATCTGTCTAGCCATCACTCATAACTAACCCTTTGATCTGACTAACCATCACTCGTAACTAACAATCTGATGTGTCTAACCATCGCTCATAGCCAACCATTTCATCTGTCTAGCCATCACTCATAACTAACCATCTGATCTGACTCACCATCACTCGTAACTAACAATCTGATCTGACTAACCATTACTCGTAACTAACCATCTGATCTGACTACCATCACTCATAACTAATCATCTAATCTGCCCAACCACCACTCTTAACTAACAATCTGATGTGTCTAACCATCACTCATAACTAACCATCTGATTTGTCTAACTATCACTCATAAAATAGAAACAGGAGTACACTGTTAACAGGTCTAACCATCTGATCTGACTAACTAGCAGTATTAACTAACCACCTGACCAGGTGCTCTGTCTAACCAGCATTCTTAACTAACCATCGGATCTGTCTAACTATCACTCATAACTAGCCATCTGATCTGTCTAACCATCACACATAACCAGCCATTTCATCTGTCTAGCCATCACTCATAACTAACCATCTAATCTGACTAACCATCACTCGTAACTAACCATCTGATCTGACTAACCATCACTCATAACTAACCATCTGATCTGTCTAACTATAACTCTTAACTAACCAGGTGTTCTGTCTAACCAGCACTCATAAATAACCATCTAATCTGTCTAACTATCACTCACAACTAACCAGGTGCTCTGTCTAACCAGCACTCATAACTAACCATCTCACCCGACTAACTAGCACTCATAAACTAACCATCTGAACTGTCTAACCATCACTCATGACTAACCATGTGATCTGACTAAGAATCACTCATAACTAACCATCTGATCTAACTAGCACTCATAACTAGCCATTCCATCTCTCTAACCATCACTCGTAAAATTGAAACAGATGTGCCTTGTTTCCAGGTATTTTTATTGCTCACTGGTATGATTTAAGGAACTTTAGGAAATTATCTCATACAACCTTTGACCTCGGTGGATTCACGCGAAACTTCTTTTTTCTGGAATGTTTATTTGACCTTAGAAATATATATATTTGTACTTTTATGAGAAAACTTAAACTGACGAAGCTTCTGAGATAAATCTGCCTGGTCATGTTAAGGGCAACCTTAGACCTCATTTCCAGTGCCGGCTTTTGGGCGGTGCCACCGGGTGCCAAGGTCAGGGGGCGCCATTTGGGCTCTGAAATCGGCGTCAGTCGCATTGCCCAAAAGCCTGCACTGTTGAACATCAAGCTTTCATTTCCAGGACGTAAATCTTCCTAGAAACATAGGACAGTGTTAATTCGCTCACGAGGGTCACTTTTATGCCCACCCATGAGCTGCAGTAAAAGTAAACATTCGCTTTGCTTCTGAGTCAGAAAATAAAAGGTTTTGCGTTAATATTTCAGTGTGTCTTCTTGCCGGCTTGATTGCTAGAGATAGTCTAAGTCAGCTCAGTTTTGTGTGATTCACTTTCAGTTTGTGAATTGAAACAAAGTAAGTTGTAGGCAGGGCTGGCTCTGTGTCAGTGCAACATATATTATAGTTTTAAATGCACCTGCTGCCCCATTCTTTGCTTCCAGCAATTTTCTGGCAACAATAAAGATGTCAGGATAACTCCAGTGAATAATGTTTTTTTCTGCAGAGAGAGATCGGAACTTTCACTTGTGAAAGTTGTGATTTATCGTAAGGTAGCACAGAGGGTTAATGTGCCTGCTGCAAAGAACGTGTACCATAAAGATCTCAAAGACCATACCATGTAAATACGTCTACTGCTTTTGTCAGAGAGATCCTATTCTTACTTGCAGTTCTTAAGTTAAAATCCTAATGTAGAACAGTGAGCAATTAACTGTCATCAAAGAGCTGCATGAAAACTGCATGGTATAGGTTAGAGCGTCACGATTTTATCCCCAGTCTTTTATTATCCTAATGTTGCAAAATGGGTTGATTGGGGCAGAAATGAATTCTTATTATTAAAGAGAACCCCAACTACGGTGTTCAGTTTTATATTCTAATGTTGTCCTTCTCTAGACCAAGCAGTCTTAATCTATACTGCCTACAAGTATGGATGACAGGACTCCTATTGTAGTCCTCTGTCTTATGTAATGTTTCCCATACTGATTTACACACGTATAACTGATTCAGTGGCATAGCAAGGGGGGGGAGGGGTGGTTCGCTCCAGGTGGCATGAGTTTTGGCAGCGGCGGCCTCTCCCGCTCTTACCTGCCATCTAGGGGTAGCAATCCCCCCCACTCTTCAATCGACTGCAACGGGGTGGAAAACGCAGTGACCTCCATGGGCAGCCAAAAGACCAGCTACGGCACTGGATTGATTGTCTCTGTGTAATATGTGTGATGTAAAAATCTCTGACACCCTACACTGGTATGAGTGTTGCTATACAACTAATTTAATGGGGTCACGGTTCGATCCCCGGCGCCGGCGGCAGATTAGCCCAGCACCATGTGACTCTGGGCAATAGCTTGCTTAATCTTCCCGACGGCCCCCAGTGCCTAGAGACCCTTACGGGTGATTGTTCGCGCTTTACAAATGTGGAATATTATAATCCGTGAGAAAGTAGTTGTGTAGACTTGAGGTGCACTGTTGAAGGGTGGTAGCGAGGGAATCCCTGACGGAGGTGGTCATTGGGGGGCGCCAACAAACATTGTCGCACAGGGCGCCACCAGCGCTAAAGCCGGCCCTGCTAGCTACTGCACTCCCCGAGCAGACGACCCTGTACAAAATGTCGTTTTTACTAAGATACAGCAGTGCAAGAGAAGTGAATATTATACCCCACAGAAGCAGCCAGACCATGCACCTCAACTTTCCCTGTTTATTAACCCTTTGATGGCCCACCCATCATTCCACCGTCTTCGCCACACGCAGACCACTCGCCACACATGGCACTGGTACCAAGGAAAGACACCACAGCCCTGCAGGGTCTATCTTCTTTAACACTGGTGCTTACTCCGTGCTGGTGGCTGCAGCTGTGGGCAGCTGCGCCTTTTCTGGGGGTCGGGATTTATTTCCACTGTGTTTGCCCCTGGAAGAGTGATGCTTCGGGGAGCAGCCTTCAGAGAATGCATCCGGCCTCGTGGTACCCTGCCTGGAGCAACTTTCACCCTTCATCTGCTGGGAGCTTTAAAGAAGCAAGAAAGTGGCTTAAACTGTAGCTAAAACTTGCCACCGGAGACGAAGTTACCCCAACAGCTAATCACACCCGGCGCCTGCAGACTCCAAGTCTGGCCCTTTCCGAGCTTTGGGCCGAAACTGAACATTTCAGCGGGAGCTTACCAGTGACGTATCCAGCTCCGAGGGACGCCCGATGACGTCAGCAGGGCTTGCCTTGCCTGCAGGAAGAAGCCGAGAACAGAAAACAGACAAATACCCCTGCTCCGGCGCAGCTAGCCGGGCACGGTACCTAGATACCGCTCACACTGCAACCACGGGCTGCGATTGGCACTTTGCTGCTTCTTGGCACTCTCCGTCTCTCGTCTTTAAAACTCCTCATCTCTCTAGGTTACCTAATCCAGGTTTAATCATTAGGTGTCATTGCGTCTATTAAAGCCTCCGTCATTTTATGAATTAGTTTGAGAAGGTGAGTGGGCTGCATTCTAAGCTTCAGCAGCTGGTGCCCCTTGAACTGAACATGTGCCTCTCCAGGGGCGAGATGACCGCTGCGTGTGCCAGGACCACCAGGGGGTCAGATACATTTCACATTGAACGCTTGTGATCTCACCAGATTGTGTGCATTAAACTGGCAGGGGGACCCCCACAGACTCGTAACCTAATTACTGTCCAAAAGATGGACGTATTTCTTAGCATGAAAACAACTTTTTAAAGATGAATTGTCAGAGAAATATGTTTCAAGAAAGGAAAAAAAGCTTTGTGTGATATTTGCACCCGGGGGCACTTGTGCAAACTAAAAATAGTAGTTTCAACAAATGATAAGCTTGCCCAGGTGTTCACCCCTCACTCACACGTGCACACGGTTGCAGGGCATGTATGTGTTTTGCTGAGAAGTGAACAGACGTACTGCAGCTATCATCTGTGCACTTTTATTTGATGGTGAAATAGGACGTTGTGCACCACTCGCACCATCATGTGTACGGTCTCGAGGGACACGGTCAATCTCCTGTCAACCCCCAATTGTGCAATCAAAACGGGTGCACAACGGCATCACTGACCAGCAGACACCGCCCTCTAATGTCCTGAGTGCAAACTGTGCCCCACCTGTCCCCAAAGAAACCCTGGCACACTGTGGATTGGCATCGCCTGCCTCCTCCAGGATCACCAGGGGGTGCTGGCTTCCTGTGCAGAAGGCCTAGCTGGACTCCTGCTTTTTTGGGGAGCGGCCACGACGGGGGTGTCTTTGTTTGGACACCTTTTCCAAAGAGGTGCCCCGGTGAAATGTGCGTTACAGAATAGGACGAAACCAAAGCCCCCGTGATTGCCACCTGTACACCGCGGGTACCACTTTACACAGCAAGGGGTACTTATTCCCGGCTTGATAAAGTATTTCCACGTCCACATTGTTGTGTCTCTGCCCCACAGGCCATGTGTGAAGTATTTCCACCGCCCACCTTCTTCCACTGTGTTGTGTCTCTGCCCCACAGGCCATGTGTGAAGTATTTCCACCGCCCACTTTCTTCTAATGTGTCGTGTCTACGCACCGCAGGCCATGTGTGAAGTATTTCCACCACCCACTTTCTTCCAATGTGTCGTCTATGCACCGCAGGCCGTGTGTGAAGTATTTCCACCGCCCACTTTCTTCCAATGTGTCGTGTCTACGCACCGCAAACCATGTGTGAAGTATTTCCACCGCCCACTTTCTTCCAATGTGTCGTGTCTACGCACTGCAGACCATGTGTGAAGTATTTCCACCGCCCACTTTCTTCCAATGTGTCGTGTCTACGCACCACAGGCCATGTGTGAAGTATTTCCACCGCCCACTTTCTTCCAATGTGTCGTCTATGCACCCCAGGCCGTGTGTGAAGTATTTCTACCTCCCACCTTCTTCCACTTTGTTGTGTCTCTGCCCCACAGTCCATGTGTGAAGTATTTCTACCTCCCACCTTCTTCCACTTTGTTGTGTCTCAGGACCACAGGCCGTGTGTGAAGTATTTCTACCTCCCACCTTCTTCCACTGTGTTGTGTCTCTGCTCCACAGGCCATGTGTGAAGTATTTCCACCGCCCACTTTCTTCTAATGTGTCGTGTCTACGCACAGCAGGCCATGTGTGAAGTATTCCCACTGCCCACTTTCTTCCAATGTGTCGTCTATGCACCCCAGGCCGTGTGTGAAGTATTTCTACCTCCCACCTTCTTCCACTTTGTTGTGTCTCTGCCCCACAGTCCATGTGTGAAGTATTTCTACCTCCCACCTTCTTCCACTTTGTTGGGTCTCAGGACCACAGGCCGTGTGTGAAGTATTTCTACCTCCCGCCTTCTTCCACTGTGTTGTGTCTCTGCCCCACAGGCCATGTGTGAAGTATTTCCACCGGCCACTTTCTTCCAATGTGTCGTCTATGCACCGCAGGCCGTGTGTGAAGTATTTCTACCTCCCACCTTCTTCCACTTTGTTGTGTCTCTGCCCCACAGTCCATGTGTGAAGTATTTCTACCTCCCACCTTCTTCCACTTTGTTGTGTCTCAGGACCACAGGCCGTGTGTGAAGTATTTCTACCTCCCACCTTCTTCCACTTTGTTGTGTCTCTGACCCACAGTCCATGTGTGAAGTATTTCTACCTCCCACCTTCTTCCACTTTGTTGTGTCTCAGAACCACAGGCCGTGTGTGAAGTATTTCCACTGCCCACTTTTTTCCAATGTGTCGTGTCTACGCACCGCAGGCCATGTGTGAAGTATTTCCACTGCCCACTTTCTTCCAATGTGTCGTGTCGCCCGACTTGTACTTTGCTGTTTCTGTCATTGCACCCAGATATATGATACAACAAGTAACATCATACCTACACCAAACCATGACTATTGGCTTTGTCAATGGTTGTTAGTTGCATAAGATAATTATGCAGCAACTATGGCTTGTATAGAATATTGAAGAAGTTTCCACTTAAAACCCACCCTCGTGACACCACCATGATGATGTTACTGCTCCTGCATTTAAAAAAGAGAAGCGAAATCCAGAGAGAAAATGACTCTCTTTAAAGGATTTCCCTTCCCCTACGACGCTCACCTGGCATGACGTCAGGCCGTAACTTCTCCACTAGTGAGAAGTAAGCAGTGTGAGCACGTGCACGATGTGCCTGCTGTCACTGCAGTCCAGAAAAAAGAAGGCCTGTGCCAGGACACAAAACAGAGCCCGATAGAGACCCGTTTCGAGCCCCCCTTAAAAAAACAGCTGCCTGTGCTCAGCACCGGTGAGACCCGGCCCACTTAAAGCCTTGCTTACAAGTGATGAAGATGAGGGACAGGGTGGTCTGTGAGATAGACACATAGCACCGGAAGTCTTAGCTCGTGCTCTAAGCGTCTCACGTCCCAAACATTAATAGTGTGTCGAGCCAGACGGAAGCTGTGCTGTCCCCGTGTGGCCTCTCTGACAGGTGTGATGCGAGTTTGAGGAGTCTAGTGCTTAATGAAGCTGCCGAGGCCTCCAGCAGGCGCGGCGCTGTGCGCCGAGAGGCTTCGTTGTGTCTCCGCTGCACCTCCTGGGCCGCAGATCCGATCAGGCCACGGCACACATCTAATTACAGTGACAATCAACCGGCCCCTGGTGTAATCCTGCAGCGGGAGCAGGCCCACGGCAACCACCTCTCTGATCCAGCTGCTGACACCGAGTATGGCAGATACCGCCACGACCCTTCCTCTAGAGAGGCACTCATGAAACAGAGTCTGACAAATAGTGCCACGACCCTTCCATAACAGAGTCTGACAGATAGCGCCTCGACTCTTCCTCTAGAGTCACTCGTAAAACAGAGTCTGACAGATAGCGCCTCGGCCCTTCCTCTAGAGTCACTTGCATAACAGAGTCTGACAGATAGCGCCACGACCCTTCTCCTAGAGTCACTCGCATAATAGAGTCTGACAGATAGCGCCATGATTCTTCCTCTAGATAGGCACTCATGAAATAGAGTCTGACAAATAGCTCCACGACCCTTGCTCTAGAGTCACTTGCATAACAGAGTCTGACAGATAGCGCCATGACTCTTCCTCTAGAGTCACTCGTGAAACAGAGTCTGACAGATAGCGCCTCGACTCTTCCTCTAGAGTCACTCGTGAAACAGAGTCTGACAGATAGCGCCTCGACTCTTCCATAACAGAGTCTGACAGATAGCGCCTCAACTCTTCCTCTAGAGTCACTCGTAAAACAGATTCTGACATATAGCGCCTCGACCCTTCCTCTAGACTAGAGTCACTTGCATAACAGAGTCTGACAGATAGCGCCTCGACTCTTCCTCTAGAGTCACTCGTGAAACAGAGTCTGACAGATAGCGCCACGACCCTTCCTCTAGATAGGCACTCATGAAATAGAGTCTGACAAATAGCTCCACGACCCTTGCTCTAGAGTCACTTGCATAACAGAGTCTGACAGATAGCGCCATGACTCTTCCTCTATAGTCACTCGTGAAACAGAGTCTGACAGATAGCGCCTCGACTCTTCCTCTAGAGTCACTCGTGAAACAGAGTCTGACAGATAGCGCCTCGACTCTTCCATAACAGAGTCTGACAGATAGCGCCTCAACTCTTCCTCTAGAGTCACTCGTAAAACAGAGTCTGACATATAGCGCCTCGACCCTTCCTCTAGACTAGAGTTACTTGCATAACAGAGTCTGACAGATAGAGCCTCGACTCTTCCTCTAGAGTCACTCGTGAAACAGAGTCTGACAGATAGCGCCACGACCCTTCCTCTAGTCACTCGTGAAACAGAGTCTGACAGATAGCGCCACAGCCCTTTGTCAAGAGTCACTCGTGTAACAGAGTCTGACAGATAGCGCCACAACACTTCCTCTAGAGTAACTCGCTAACAGAGTCTGACAGATATCGCCTCGACTCTTCCTCTAGAGTCACTC
Source organism: Triturus cristatus (assembly GCF_964204655.1). Lineage (NCBI taxonomy): Eukaryota > Metazoa > Chordata > Amphibia > Caudata > Salamandridae > Triturus > Triturus cristatus. The sequence goes on from NC_140582.1 coordinate 1,227,414,940, forward strand.
GTGAAAGAGAGTCTGACAGATAGCGCCACAACACTTCCTCTAGAGTCACTCGTGAAACAGAGTCTGACAGATAGTCCACGACCGTTCCTCTAGAGTCACTCGTGAAACAGAGTCTGACAGATAGTCCACGACCGTTCCACTAGAGCATGGGTACTCACAAACTTTCTCTTGGGGGCCAAATTTAGAGTGTGGTTTGTGGCCGAGGGCTGCACCGGTGGGGGCGGGGTCAGTGGGGGAGGGGGCGGGGCTAGAAAAAAAAACCTGTGACCATGAGCTTGAACACAGGCCCCTGCAGTGGATGCCTTCGTCCACTGAGCCACCAAACCCGGCATGCACACATCTCTCTCTCTCTCTCTCTCTCTCTCTCTCTCTCTCTCTCTCTCTCTGTCTCCCTCCCTCTCTCTATCACTCCATCTGTTTCTCTCTCTCTCTGTCTCTCTCTCTCTGTCTGTCTGTCTGTCTCCCTCCCTCTCTCTCTCCCTCCCTCTCTCTCTCTCCCTCTTTCTCTCTGTCTCCCTCCCTCTCTCTCTGTCTGTCTCCCTCCCTCTCTCTCTCCCTCTGTCTGTCTCCCTCGGTCTCCCTCCATCTGTCTGCCCCCCTCTGTCGCCCTCCTCTCTCTGTCTGTCACCCTCTGTCTGTCTCCCTCCCTTTGTCTGTTGCCCTCTGTCTCCCTCTCTCTGTCTCCCTCTGTCTCCGTCCCGCTGTCTCCCGCTCTCTCTGTGTCTCCCTCTCGCTCTCTGTCTCCCTCTCTCTCTGTCTCCTTCTACTTCTCTCTCTCTCTCTCTCTCTCTGTCTCCCTCTCTCTCTGTCTCCCTCCCTCTGTCACCCTCTGTCTCCCTCCCTCTGTCTCCCTCCCTCTCCCTCTCCCTCCCTCTCTCTCCCTCTGTCTCCCTCCGTCTCCCTTTCCATCTCTCTGTCTCTGCCTCTATCTATCTGTCTGTCCCTGTCACTGTCTCTGCCTCTCTCTGTCCCTGTCTGTCCCTGTCTCTGTCTCCCTCCCTCAGTCTCCCTCTCTGTCTGTCTGTTTCTGCCTCTATCTGTCTGCCCCTGTCCCTGTTTCTGCCTCTATCTGTCCCTGTCTGTCTCTATTTCTGTCTGTCTCTGCCTCTATCTGTCTCTGCCTTTATCTGTCTCTGCCTTTATCTGTCTCTGCCTCTATCTGTCCCTGCCTCTCTATCTCTATCTGTGTCTCTCTGTCTCTCCCTCTCTATTGCTGCCTGTCTCTGTCTCTCTCTCTCTATCGCTGTCTGCCTCTATCTGTCTCTGCCTCTGTCAGTCTGTCCCTGTCTCTGCCTCTATCTGTCTCTGCCTCTATCTGGCTCTGTTTCTATATGTCGCTGTCTGTCTCTGTCTCTGTCTCTGCCTCTATCTGTCTCTGCTTCTATATGTCTCTGTCTGTCAGTCTGCCCCTGTCTGTCTCTGTCTATCTCTGTCTCTATCTGTCTCTGTCTCTGTGCCTCGGGCAGTGCACACGTACTGTGTCTACACGTCCCCGTCACCAGCCCAGAGACAGCCCCCCCACTCCCCCCGCTCCCAGTGTAATGTAAAAGCCAGCTCGTTTTCTCTCTGAATTTGCTGCTTCGCGGGGTTTGTGTCCCACCACTGGGTCCGAGGTCACATCTGTCGCTGGCTTTAATTCTGACTCTCAACCCCCGAGCTGTCGGATCAAAGCCCCCTTTTGGCGCCAGTCACCCGTCCGTGTAGGTATGCATGCATCAATTATATATAGCGCCAACCTGGTGGTGAGTATTTGTGCGCTGTGCTGGGAGAGCGGAGACCAGGCCTGAGCTCCCTGGCCTTGGCTCAACCGTCTGACTACAGGCTGGCGGGAAACATCACATCACAGGCTCTTAATGCACATCTCACCCGGCTCTCACTCCCTACTGCCCTCTGTCACCTCACTCTCACACCCTGCTGCCCTCTGTCACCTCACTCTCACACCCTGCTGCCCTCTGTCACCTCACTCTCACACCCTGCTGTCCTCCGTCATCTCACCCGGCTCTCACTCCCTACTGCCCTCTGTCACCTCACCTGGCTCTCAGTCCCTGCTGCCCTCTGTCACCTCACCCGGCTCTCAGTCCCTGCTGCCCTCTGCCACCTCACCCGGCTCTCACTCCCTGCAACCCTCTGTCACCTCACCTGGCTCTCACTCCCTGCTACCCTCTGTCACCTCACCCGGCTCTCAGTCCCTGCTGCCCTCTGTCACCTCACTCTCACACCCTGCTGCCCTCCGTCACCTCACCCGGCTCTCACTCCCTGCAACCCTCTGTCACCTCACCTGGCTTTCACTCCCTGCTACCCTCTGTCACCTCACCCGTCTCTCAGTCCCTGCTGCCCTCTGTCACCTCACTCTCACACCCTGCTGCCCTCCGTCACCTCACCCGGCTCTCACTCCCTGCAACCCTCTGTCACCTCACCTGGCTTTCACTCCCTGCTACCCTCTATCACCTCACCCGGCTCTCAGTCCCTGCTGCCCTCTGTCACCTCACTCTCACACCCTGCTGCCCTCTGTCACCTCACTCTCACACCCTGCTGCCCTCTGTCACCTCACTCTCACACCCTGCTGCCCTCCGTCATCTCACCCGGCTCTCACTCCCTACTGCCCTCTGTCACCTCACCTGGCTCTCAGTCCCTGCTGCCCTCTGTCACCTCACCCGGCTCTCAGTCCCTGCTGCCCTCTGCCACCTCACCGGCTCTCACTCCCTGCAACCCTCTGTCACCTCACCTGGCTCTCACTCCCTGCTGCCCTCTGTCACCTCACTCTCACACCCTGCTGCCCTCCATCACCTCACCCGGCTCTCACTCCCTGCAACCCTCTGTCACCTCACCCGGCTCTCACTCCCTGCTGTCCTCTGGCACCTCACCCGGCTCTCAGTCCCTGCTGCCCTCTGTCACCTCACCCGGCTCTCAGTCCCTGGTGCCCTCTGCCACCTCACCCGGCTCTCACACCCTACTCCCCTGTGTCACCTCACCCGTCTCTCAGTCCCTACTGCCCTCTGTCACCCTCTGTCCCCTCATCCGTCTCTCAGTCCCTGCTGCCCTCTGTCACCTCACCTGGCTCTCACTCCCTGCTACCCTCTGTCACCTCACCCGGCTCTCAGTACCTGCTGCCCTCTGTCACCTCACTCTCACACCCTGCTGCCCTCTGTCACCTCACTCTCACCACCCTGCTGCCCTCCGTCACCTCACCCGGCTCTCACTCCCTGCAACCCTCTGTCACCTCACCTGGCTCTCACTCCCTGCTACCCTCTGTCACCTCACCCGGCTCTCAGTCCCTGCTGCCCTCTGTCACCTCACTCTCACACCCTGCTGCCCTCTGTCACCTCACTCTCACACCCTGCTGCCCTCTGTCACCTCACTCTCACACCCTGCTGTCCTCCGTCACCTCACCCGGCTCTCACTCCCTGCAGCCCTCTGTTACCTCACCTGGCTCTCACTCCCTGCTGCCCTCTGTCACCTCACCCGGCTCTCAGTCCCTGCCGCTCTCTGTCACCTCACCTGGCTCTCAGTCCCTGCTGCCCTGTGTCACCTCACTCTCACACCCTGCTGCCCTCTGTCACCTCACTCTCACACCCTGCTGCCCTCTGTCACCTCACTCTCACACCCTGCTGCCCTCTGTCACCTCACCTGGCTCTCAGTCCCTGCTGCCCTCTGTCACCTCACCCGGCTCTCAGTCCCTGCTGCCCTCTGCCACCTCACCCGGCTCTCACTCCCTGCAACCCTCTGTCACCTCACCTGGCTCTCACTCCCTGCTACCCTCTGTCACCTCACCCGGGTCTCAGTCCCTGCTGCCCTCTGTCACCTCACTCTCACACCCTGCTGCCCTCTGTCACCTCACTCTCACACCCTGCTGCCCTCCGTCACCTCACCCGGCTCTCACTCCCTGCAACCCTCTGTCACCTCACCTGGCTCTCACTCCCTGCTGCCCTCTGGCACCTCACCCGGCTCTCAGTCCCTGCTGCCCTCTGTCACCTCACCTGGCTCTCAGTCCCTGCTGCCCTCTGCCACCTCACCCGGCTCTCACACCCTACTCCCCTGTGTCACCTCACCCGTCTCTCACTCCCTACTGCCCTCTTTCACCCTCTGTCCCCTCATCCGTCTCTCAGTCCCTGCTGCCCTCCATCACCTCACCCGGCTCTCACTCCCTGCAACCCTCTGTCACCTCACCCGGCTCTCACTCCCTGCTGCCCTCTGGCACCTCACCCGGCTCTCAGTCCCTGCTGCCCTCTGTCACCTCACCCGGCTCTCAGTCCCTGGTGCCCTCTGCCACCTCACCCGGCTCTCACACCCTACTCCCCTGTGTCACCTCACCCGTCTCTCAGTCCCTACTGCCCTCTGTCACCCTCTGTCCCCTCATCCGTCTCTCAGTCCCTGCTGCCCTCTGTCACCTCACCTGGCTCTCACTCCCTGCTACCCTCTGTCACCTCACCCGGCTCTCAGTACCTGCTGCCCTCTGTCACCTCACTCTCACACCCTGCTGCCCTCTGTCACCTCACTCTCACCACCCTGCTGCCCTCCGTCACCTCACCCGGCTCTCACTCCCTGCAACCCTCTGTCACCTCACCTGGCTCTCACTCCCTGCTACCCTCTGTCACCTCACCCGGCTCTCAGTCCCTGCTGCCCTCTGTCACCTCACTCTCACACCCTGCTGCCCTCTGTCACCTCACTCTCACACCCTGCTGCCCTCTGTCACCTCACTCTCACACCCTGCTGTCCTCCGTCACCTCACCCGGCTCTCACTCCCTGCAGCCCTCTGTTACCTCACCTGGCTCTCACTCCCTGCTGCCCTCTGTCACCTCACCCGGCTCTCAGTCCCTGCCGCTCTCTGTCACCTCACCTGGCTCTCAGTCCCTGCTGCCCTCTGTCACCTCACTCTCACACCCTGCTGCCCTCTGTCACCTCACTCTCACACCCTGCTGCCCTCTGTCACCTCACTCTCACACCCTGCTGCCCTCTGTCACCTCACCTGGCTCTCAGTCCCTGCTGCCCTCTGTCACCTCACCCGGCTCTCAGTCCCTGCTGCCCTCTGCCACCTCACCCGGCTCTCACTCCCTGCAACCCTCTGTCACCTCACCTGGCTCTCACTCCCTGCTACCCTCTGTCACCTCACCCGGGTCTCAGTCCCTGCTGCCCTCTGTCACCTCACTCTCACACCCTGCTGCCCTCTGTCACCTCACTCTCACACCCTGCTGCCCTCCGTCACCTCACCCGGCTCTCACTCCCTGCAACCCTCTGTCACCTCACCTGGCTCTCACTCCCTGCTGCCCTCTGGCACCTCACCCGGCTCTCAGTCCCTGCTGCCCTCTGTCACCTCACCTGGCTCTCAGTCCCTGCTGCCCTCTGCCACCTCACCCGGCTCTCACACCCTACTCCCCTGTGTCACCTCACCCGTCTCTCACTCCCTACTGCCCTCTTTCACCCTCTGTCCCCTCATCCGTCTCTCAGTCCCTGCTGCCCTCTGCCACCTCACCTGGCTCTCACTCCCTGCTACCCTCTGTCACCTCACCCGGCTCTCAGTACCTGCTGCCCTCTGTCACCTCACTCTCACACCCTGCTGCCCTCTGTCACCTCACTCTCACACCCTGCTGCCCTCCGTCACCTCACCCGGCTCTCACTCCCTGCAACCCTCTGTCACCTCACCTGGCTCTCACTCCCTGCTACCCTCTGTCACCTCACCCGGCTCTCAGTCCCTGCTGCCCTCTGTAACCTCACCCGGCTCTCAGTCCCTGCTGCCCTCTGTAACCTCACCCGGCTCTCAGTCCCTGCTGCCCTCTGTCACCTCACTCTCACACCCTGCTGCCCTCTGTCACCTCACTCTCACACCCTGCTGCCCTCTGTCACCTCACTCTCACACCCTGCTGCCCTCTGTCACCTCACTCTCACACCCTGCTGCCCTCTGTCACCTCACCCGGCTCTCAGTCCCTGCCGCTCTCTGTCACCTCACCTGGCTCTCACTCCCTGCTGCCCTCTGTCACCTCACCCGGCTCTCAGTCCCTGCTGCCCTCTGTCACCTCACCCGGCTCTCAGTCCCTGCTGCCCTCTGCCACCTCACCCGGCTCTCACTCCCTGCAACCCTCTGTCACCTCACCTGGCTCTCACTCCCTGCTACCCTCTGTCACCTCACCCGGGTCTCAGTCCCTGCTGCCCTCTGTCACCTCACTCTCACACCCTGCTGCCCTCTGTCACCTCACTCTCACACCCTGCTGCCCTCCGTCACCTCACCCGGCTCTCACTCCCTGCAACCCTCTGTCACCTCACCTGGCTCTCACTCCCTGCTGCCCTCTGGCACCTCACCCGGCTCTCAGTCCCTGCTGCCCTCTGTCACCTCACCTGGCTCTCAGTCCCTGCTGCCCTCTGCCACCTCACCCGGCTCTCACACCCTACTCCCCTGTGTCACCTCACCCGTCTCTCACTCCCTACTGCCCTCTTTCACCCTCTGTCCCCTCATCCGTCTCTCAGTCCCTGCTGCCCTCTGCCACCTCACCTGGCTCTCACTCCCTGCTACCCTCTGTCACCTCACCCGGCTCTCAGTACCTGCTGCCCTCTGTCACCTCACTCTCACACCCTGCTGCCCTCTGTCACCTCACTCTCACACCCTGCTGCCCTCCGTCACCTCACCCGGCTCTCACTCCCTGCAACCCTCTGTCACCTCACCTGGCTCTCACTCCCTGCTACCCTCTGTCACCTCACCCGGCTCTCAGTCCCTGCTGCCCTCTGTAACCTCACCCGGCTCTCAGTCCCTGCTGCCCTCTGTAACCTCACCCGGCTCTCAGTCCCTGCTGCCCTCTGTCACCTCACTCTCACACCCTGCTGCCCTCTGTCACCTCACTCTCACACCCTGCTGCCCTCTGTCACCTCACTCTCACACCCTGCTGCCCTCTGTCACCTCACTCTCACACCCTGCTGCCCTCTGTCACCTCACTCTCACACCCTGCTGCCCTCTGTCACCTCACTCTCACACCCTGCTGCCCTCTGTCACCTCACCCGGCTCTCAGTCCCTGCCGCTCTCTGTCACCTCACCTGGCTCTCACTCCCTGCTGCCCTCTGTCACCTCACCGCCACGACACTTGGAATAGGGCCAGGACACTCGCAGCATGAGGAATCCATAGCTTGAGGAAGAAACTGATGTCGCGGGGGAACATTGTCTCGCTACCTTTATAATTGAATTGTAGCCTAATCTTTCTATTAAGGCCTTTTATCACTGTACTGGATGGCGGGCTGTGGCACCCACGGAAAAATGCGTAGTCTGTTGGTGCAGGTGGTTCCTATTGCGCTTATTTATTAATCACTGTATCATACATGTCAACATTTCAGAAGAGCAAAGTGGGAGATTCTTTTTAAAAAAATCGTGAGAATGGGGCCTTGAATCGGGTTACTGTCATGTATGGGCTTTGGAAGTGGCTGCTGCAGGATCGGACATTGGAAACGCAAATGCACGTTTTGTTCTTACCTTTCAGAAGCGTGGAGGCAGTGGCAGGCAGAGAGAGGGTGATGCAAGTGTTGTGCACTCACTGGCCTGGCAGGTTGCTGGTGGCAGTGCATATACCACCCACCCCCCCACCTGTGTGGCAGCCCAGGCACACACAGCCGCCCCCGAGTACTTCACAGGTCTTTAAAAGACCATTCACTTGTTAAAGGGGCTTTGTTGGTTTTTCACCCCTTCTAGACCCCTACATCGCCACTCTGACTATTGCTGGACGAATTAGCACGTTACACAATACCAAGCCCCCCTGTCTGCTGAAACCGGAATCGGGTTTTTGCATGCAGGAATCGGGAGGCGGGAGACTAGCCTTGAAATCCGTAGTCTCCCGCATGAATCGGGAGGGTTGGCATGTCTGCTGTATACATTGCTCCGTACGTCATGAACATGTACACTAATGAGGAATGTAAATCAGAGATTTGGGAATTGCTAACTTTTGAATCCATATAGCCTGAGTGAAATGGGATACACCTTGCTGGTGCCTCGGTCATAAGAATGCTGGGCGGGGGTGTTTGTTATTTTGTAGGACAAATCTGATGTTAGGCCCTTAATAAATGTCTTCTACAAAGGTTCTAAATGTGAACATGTAATCTTTATCAACGGCACTAAAAATTGCATATGTTGCTTGAAAGAAGTAGAATCATTTCCGACCCTGCTATGACAGCCTCCCGGATACACACACACAGCTGCACCCCAGTACTTCACAGGTCCTTAAAAGACCATTCACTTGCTAACAAGCCTTTGTTGTATTTCACCTCTTAGCGCCCCCGCAGCTCCACTCTTACTATCACTGGAATTGCCCGGCCCCCTCTCGGAGTCCGGGCTGCTGCAACCGGCGGTGTTTGCTGACACTTTAAAAAAAACAAGAAAAGAACACAGGTATATTGTCTGCAAGCTCCGCGGGCCGCCAAGGAAGGCTTGCCGGGCCGCTGGCGGCCCACGGGCCGTACTATGAGTACCCGTGCTCTAGAGTCACTCGGGAAACAGAGTCTGACAGATAGCGCCACAACCCTTCCTCTAGAGTCACTCGCATAACAGAGTCTGACAGATAGCGCTATGACCCTTCCTCTAGAGTCACTCGTGAAACAGAGTCTGACAGATAGCGCCATGTCCCTTCCTCATCTAGAGTCACTTGTGAAACAGAGTCTGACAGATAGCATTATGATCCTTCCTCTTAAGTCACTCGTGAAACAGTCTGACAGATAGCGCCACGACCCTCGCTCTAGAGTCACTCGCATAATAGAGTCTGACAGATAGCGCCACGACCCTTCCTCTAGAGTCACTCACATAACAGAGTCTGACAGATAGCGCCATGACCCTTCCTCTATAGTCACTCATGAAACAGAGTCTGACAGATAGTCCAGGACTGTTCCACTAGAGTAACCAGCTGACAGAGGCTGACAGATAGCCCCACAACCCTTCCTCTAGAGTCACTGGCATAACAGAGTCTGACAGATAGGGCCACGACTCTTCCTCTACAGTCACTTGTGAAACAGAGTCTGACAAATAGCGTCACAACCCTCGCTCGACTCTAGAGTCACCCGCATAATAGAGTCTGACAGATAGCGCCACGACCCTTCCTCTAGAGTCACCCGTGAAACAGTATGACAGATAGCGCCACGACCCTTCCTCTAGAGTCACTTGTGAAACAGAGTCTGACAGATAGGGCCATGACTCTTCCTTAAGAGTCACTTGACTGATAGTCCACCACCCTTCCTCTATAGTAAGTCGCTGACAGAGTCTGAGAGATAGCGCCACAACCCTTCCTCTAGAGTCACTGGCATAACAGAGTCTGACAGATAGGGCCACGACCCTTCCTCTAGGCTCACTTGTGAAACAGAGTCTGACAGATAGTGCCACCACCCTTCGTGTGGAGCCCCTCATGTAAGAGATTCTGAAGATAGTGTCACAACCCTTCTTTTACAGTCACCTGTGAAACAGAGTCTGACAGATAGTGTCGCTACCTTTCCTCTAGAGTCACTGGCATAACAGAGCCTGACAGATCGGGCCACAACACTTTCGCTAGGCTCACTTGTGAAACAGAGTCTGACAGATAGCGCCATGACCCTTCCTCTAGAGTCACTTGTGAAACAGAGTCTGACAGATAGTCCACGACCGTTCCACTAGAGTAACTAGCTGACAGAGACTGACAGATAGCACCACAACCCTTCCTCTAGAGTCACTGGCATAACAGAGTCTGACAGATAGGGCCACGACCCTTCCTCTAGACTCACTTGTGAAACAGAGTCTGACAGACAGTGCCACCACCCTTCGTGTGGAGCCCCTCATGTAAGAGATTCTGAATATAGTGCCACAACCCTTCTTTTACAGTCACCTGTGAAACAGAGTCTGACAGATAGCGCCACAAACTTTCCTCTAGAGTCACTGGCATAACAGAGCCTGACAGATCGGGCCATGACCCTTTCTCTAGGCTCACTTGTGAAACAGAGTCTGACAGATAGCGCCATGGCCCTTGCTCTAGAGTCACTTGTGAAACAGAGTCTGACAGCGCCACAACCCTTCCTCTAGAGTCATTTGTGAAACAGAGTCTGACAGACAGTGCCACCACCCTTCATTTAGAGCCCCTCATGTTAGAGAGTCTGACAGATAGTGCCACAACCTTTCCGCTAGAGTCACTTGTGAAACAGAGTCTGACAGATAGCGCCACGACTCTTCCTCTAGTCACTCGTGAAACAGAGTCTGACAGATAGCGCCACAGCCCTTTGTCAAGAGTCACTCGTGTAACAGAGTCTGACAGATAGCTCCACGACCCTTCCTATAGAGTCACTCTTGAAACAGTCTGACAGATAGTGCCACGACCATTCCTCTAGAGTCACTCGCATAGCAGAGTCTGACAGATAGCGCCACAACCCTTCCTCTAGAGTCACTCGTGAAACAGAGTCTGACAGATAGTCCACGACCCTTCCTCTAGAGTCACTCGTGAAACAGAGTCTGACAGATAGTGCCACGATCATTCCTCTAGAGTCACTTGCATAACAGAGTCTGACAGATAGTGCCACAACCCTTCCTCTAGAGACACTCGTGTAAAAGATTTAGACAGATAGCACCACAACCCTTCCTCTAGAGTCACTGGTATAACAGAGTCTGACAGATAGGGCCATGACCCTTCCTCTAGGCTCACTTGTGAAACAGAGTCTGACACATAGTGCCACCACCCTTCCTGTGGAGCCCCTCATGTAAGAGAGTCTGACAGATAGCGCCACAACTCTTCCTCTAGAGTCACTTGGGAAACATAGTCTGACATATAGTGCCATGACCCTTCTTCTAAAGTCGCTCGTGTCAGAGAGCCTCTAGAGCTACTCGTGTAACAGAGTCTGACAGATAGTGCCACAACCCTTCCTCTAGAGTCACTGGCATAACAGAGCCTGACAGATAGGGCCACGACCATTTCTCTATGCTCACTTGTGAAACAGAGTCTGACAGATAGTGCCATCACCCTTCTTTTAGAGCCCCTCATGTTAGAGAGTCTGACAGATAGTGCCACAACCTTTCCGCTAGAGTCACTTGTGAAACAGAGTCTGACAGATAGTGCCATGACCCTTCTTCTAAAGTTACTCGTGTAACAGAGTCTGACAGATAGCGCCCCAGCCCTTCGTAAAAAGTCACTCGTGTAACAGAGTCTGACAGATATCGCCACGACCCTTCCTCTAGAGTCACAGGCATAACAGAGCCTGACAGATAGGGCCACGACCATTTCTCTATGCTCACTTGTGAAACAGAGTCTGACAGATAGTGCCACAACCCTTCCTGTAGAGTCACTTGTGTAGGAGAACCTGTAGATAGTGCCACAACCCTACTTTTAGAGATTCACTCCTGATACTGAGCATGGCTGCTAGTGCCATCACCCTTTTCTAGATTAAAAAGTATGTGGGGGTTTACCCACGTCACCCTCCTATGACTGGGTAAGGAACTACAAAAAGTAGAAAAAAGAAATTGGCATAGAGGAAATGATATCTATTTCCACAAAATCATAGGGAACATCATATTACCCTATCTATAGTACACAGTCCTACTGTTATTCATGAGAACCTCATTCAAAAACTGTACACATACCACGCAGACATTTTCTGAAAAAAGTAATCATTGTTTTTGTTTTTCTTTTAAAATATACAAACATTTATATACAAAAAAATTTGCATCACAAACAAACACAAACCAAATTCATTAGTTACCTATACCCACTTGATTCAAATATGATCAGTGTTTACAGACTAAATTAGAGCAATACACTGTAAGGTGTCCCCTATGCACACGAGGTTACTACACCACTAAAGACCTCATTTCAAGTGTGCTTAAACCATAAGAAATATTATTGATTCCAGGCAGGCTCCTTTCGTCAAAAACTGTCTTACCCTTTTCTAGAGTCACTCATGAAATGGAGTCTGACAGATACTGCCACAAGCTGTGGTCACTCGTGGAACTGGGTCTGACAGCGCCACGGCCCTTCACCGAGAACCAGACACTCGCGGAACCGGGTCTGACAGCGCCACGGCCCTTCACCAAGAGAGTCACTCGCGGTGGGTCTGACAGCACCACAGCCCTTCACCGTGAGAGTCACTTGCAGAACTGGGTCTGACAGCGCCACGGCGCTTCACCGAGAGAGCCACTCGCGGTGGGTCTGACAGCGTCACAGCCCTTAAACGAGAGAGTTACTCGCAGAACTGGGTCTGACAGCGCCACGGCCCTTCACCAAGAGAGAATCACTTGTGGAACTGGGTCTCACAGCGCCACCGCCCTTCACCAAGTGAGATTCACTCGCAGAACTGGACATGAGAGTCACTCATGGACCTGGGTCTGAAAGCGCCCCAACCTTTCACTGAGACAATCACTCATGGAACTGGGTATGATAGCGCCACAACCCTTCACTGAGACATTCACTCATGGAAGTGAGTCTGATAGCGCCACAACCCTTCACTGAGACAATCACTCATGGAACTGGGTCTGATAGCGTCACAAACCTTCACTGAGACAATCACTCATGGAAGTGGGTCTGATAACGCCAGAACCCTTCACTGAGACAATCACTCATGGAAGTGGGTCTGATAGCGCCACAACCCTTCACTGAGACAAACACTAATGAAACTGGGTCTGATGGGGCCACAACCCTTCACTGAGACAATCACTCATGGAACTGGGTCTGATAGCGCCACAACCCTTCACTGAGACAATCACTCATGGAACTAGGTCTGATAGCGACACAAATCTTCACTGAGACAATCACTCATGGAACTGGGTCTGATAGCGACACAACACTTCACTGAGACAATCACTCATGGAACTGGGTCTGACAGCGCACACAACCCTTCACCAAGACAATCACTCATGGAACTGGGTCGGATAGCACCACATCCCTTCACCGAGACAATCACTCATGGAACTGGGTCTGATAGCGCCACAACTCTTCACTGAGACAATCACTCATGGAACTGGGTCTGATAGCGCCACAACCCTTCATTGAGACAATCACTCATGGAAGTGGGTCTGATACGGCCAATACCCTTCACTGAGAGAGTCACTCATGGAACTGGGTCTGATAGTGTCACGACCCTTCACTGAGAGAGTCACTCATGGAACTGGGTCTGATAGGGTCACGACCCTTCACAGAGAGAGTCAATCATGGAATTGGGTCTGATAACGCCACAGCCCTTCACTGAGACAATCACTCATGGAACTGGGTCTGATAGGGCCACAACCCTTCACCGAGACAATCACTCATGGAACTGTGTCTGATAGTGCCACAACACTTCACTGAGACAATCACTCATGGAAATGGGTCTGATAGCGCCACAACCCTTCACTGAGACAATCACGAATGGAACTGGGTTTGATAGCGCCACAACCCTTCACTGAGACAATCACTCATGGAAGTTGGTCTGATAGCACCACAACCCTTCACTGAGACAATCACTCATGGAACTGGGTCTGATAGCGCCACAACCCTTCACTGAGACAATCACTCATGGAACTGGGTCTGATAGCGCCACAACCTTTCACTCAGACAATCACTCATAGAACTGGGTCTCATAGCGCCACAACCCTGCACTGAGACAAACACTAATGGAACTGGGACTGGGTCTGATAGCGCCACAACCCTTCTCTGAGACAATAACTCATGGAACTGGGTCTGATAGGACCAATACCCTTCACTGAAAGAGTCACTCATGGAACTGGGTCTGATAGCACCACAACCCTTCACTGAGACAATCACTCATGGAACTGGGTCTGATAGCGTCACAACCCTTCACTGAGACAATCACTCATGGAACTGGGTCTGATAGCACCACAACCCTTCACTGAGACAATCACTCAAACCCTTCACTGAGACAATCACTCGTGGAAGTGGGTCTGATAGTGCCACAACCCTTCACTGAGACAATCACTCATGGAAATGGGTCTGATAGCGTCACAACCCTTCACTGAGACAATCACTCATGGAAGTTGGTCTGATAGCACCACAACCCTTCACTGTGACAATCACTCATGGAAGTGGGTCTGATAACGCCACAACCCTTCAGTGAGACAATCACTCATGGAAGTGGGTCTGATAGCGCCACAACACTTCACTGAGACAATCACTAATGAAACTGGGTCACATAGGGCCACAACACTTCACTGAGACAATCACTCATGGAACTGGGTCTGATAGCGCCACAACCCTTCACTGAGACAATCACTCATGGAACTGGGTCTTATAGGCTACAACCCTTCACTAAGACAATCACTCATGGAACTGGGTCTGATAGCGCCACAACCCTTCACTGAGATAATCACTCGTTGACCTGGGTCTGACAGCACCACAACCCTTCACCGAGACAATCACTCATGGAACTGGGTCTGACAGCACCACAAACCTTCACCGAGACAATCACTCATGGAACTGGGTCTTATAGCGCCACAACCCTTCACTGAGACAATCACTCATGGAAGTTGGTCTGATAGCACCACAACCCTTCACTGAGACAATCACTCATGGAACTGGGTCTGATAGCCCCACAACCCTTCACTGAGACAATCACTCATGGAACTGGGTCTGATAGCGCCACAACCTTTCACTCAGACAATCACTCATAGAACTGGGTCTCATAGCGCCACAACCCTGCACTGAGACAAACACTAATGGAACTGGGACTGGGTCTGATAGCGCCACAACCCTTCTCTGAGACAATAACTCATGGAACTGGGTCTGATAGGACCAATACCCTTCACTGAAAGAGTCACTCATGGAACTGGGTCTGATAGCACCACAACCCTTCACTGAGACAATCACTCATGGAACTGGGTCTGATAGCGTCACAACCCTTCACTGAGACAATCACTCATGGAACTGGGTCTGATAGCACCACAACCCTTCACTGAGACAATCACTCAAACCCTTCACTGAGACAATCACTCGTGGAAGTGGGTCTGATAGTGCCACAACCCTTCACTGAGACAATCACTCATGGAACTGGGTCTGATAGCGTCACAACCCTTCACTGAGACAATCACTCATGGAAGTTGGTCTGATAGCACCACAACCCTTCACTGTGACAATCACTCATGGAAGTGGGTCTGATAACGCCACAACCCTTCAGTGAGACAATCACTCATGGAAGTGGGTCTGATAGCGCCACAACACTTCACTGAGACAATCACTAATGAAACTGGGTCACATAGGGCCACAACACTTCACTGAGACAATCACTCATGGAACTGGGTCTGATAGCGCCACAACCCTTCACTGAGACAATCACTCATGGAACTGGGTCTTATAGGCTACAACCCTTCACTAAGACAATCACTCATGGAACTGGGTCTGATAGCGCCACAACCCTTCACTGAGATAATCACTCGTTGACCTGGGTCTGACAGCACCACAACCCTTCACCGAGACAATCACTCATGGAACTGGGTCTGACAGCACCACAAACCTTCACCGAGACAATCACTCATGGAACTGGGTCTTATAGCGCCACAACCCTTCAATGAGACAATCACTCATGGAACTGGGTCTGATAGCGTCACAACCCTTCACTGAGACAATCACTCATGGAAGTGGGTCTGATAACACCACAACCCTTCACTGAGACAATCACTCATGGAAGTGGGTCTGATAACGCCACAACCCTTCACTGAGACAATCACTCATGGAAGTGGGTCTGATAGCGTCACAACCCTTCACTGAGACAATCACTCATGGAAGTGGGTCTGATAGCGCCACAACCCTTCATTGAGACAATCACTCATGGAACTGGGTCTGATAGCGACACAACCCTTCACTGAGACAATCACTCATGGAACTGGATCTGACAGCGCACACAACCCTTCACCAAGACAATCACTCATGGAACAGGGTCTGATAGCACCACATCCGTTCACCGAGACAATCACTCATGGAACTGGGTCTTATAGCGCCACAACCCTTCAATGAGACAATCACTCATGGAACTGGGTCTGATAGCGACACAACCCTTCACTGAGACAATGACTCATGGAACTGGATCTGACAGCGCACACAACCCTTCACCAAGACAATCACTCATGGAACTGGGTCTGATAGCACCACATCCGTTCACCGAGACAATCACTCATGGAACGGGTCTGATAGCGCCACAACTCTTCACTGAGACAATCACTCATGGAACAGGGTCTGATAGGGCTCCAACCCTTCAATGAGACAATCACTCATGGAACTGGGTCTGATAGCGTCACAACCCTTCACTGAGACAATCACTCATGGAAGTGGGTCTGATAGCACCACAACCCTTCACTGAGACAATCACTCATGGAAGTGGGTCTGATAACGCCACAACCCTTCACTGAGACAATCACTCATGGTAGTGGATCTGATAGCGCCACAATCCTTCACTGAGACAATCACTCATGGAAGTGGGTCTGATAACGCCACAACCCTTCAGTGAGACAATCACTCATGGAACTGGGTCTGATAGTGCCACAACCCTTCAATGAGACAATCACTCATGGAAGTGGGTCTGATAGCGCCACAACACTTCACTGAGACAATCACTAATGAAACTGGGTCACATAGGGCCACAACACTTCACTGAGACAATCACTCATGGAACTGGGTCTGATAGCGCCACAACCCTTCACTGAGACAATCACTCATGGAACTGGGTCTTATAGGCTACAACCCTTCACTAAGAATCACTCATGGAACTGGGTCTGATAGCGCCACAACCCTTCACTGAGATATTCACTCGTTGACCTGGGTCTGACAGCACCACAACCCTTCACCAAGACAATCACTCATGGAACAGGGTCTGATAGCACCACATCCATTCACCGAGACAATCACTCATGGAACTGGGTCTGATAGCGACACAACCATTCACTGAGACAATCACTCATGGAACTGGATCTGACAGCGCACACAACCCTTCACCAAGACAATTACTCATGGAACTGGGTCTGATAGCACCACATCCGTTCACCGAGACAATCACTCATGGAACGGGTCTGATAGGGCTCCAACCCTTCAATGAGACAATCACTCATGGAACTGGGTCTGATAGCGACACAACCCTTCACTGAGACAATCACTCATGGAAGTGGGTCTGATAACGCCACAACCCTTCACTGAGACAATCACTCATGGAAGTGGGTCTGATAGCGCCACAATCCTTCACTGAGACAATCACTCATGGAAGTGGGTCTGATAGCGCCACAACACTTCACTGAGACAAACACTAATGAAACTGGGTCTAAAGGGGCCACGACCCTTCACTGAGACAATCACTCATGGAACTGGATCTGACAGCGCACACAACCCTTCACCAAGACAATCACTCATGGAACTGGGTCTGATAGCACCACATCCGTTCACTGAGACAATCACTCATGGAACAGGGTCTGACAGCACCACAACCCTTCACTGAGACAATCACTCATGGAAGTGGGTCTGATAGCGCCACAACCCTTCACTGAGACAATCACTCACGGAAGTGGGTCTGATACGTCCAATACCCTTCACTGAGACAATCACTCATGGAAGTGGGTCTGATAACGCCACAACCCTTCACTGAGACAATCACTCATGGAAGTGGGTCTGATAGTGCCACAATCCTTCACTGAGACAATCACTCATGGAAGTGGGTCTGATAGCTCCACAACACTTCACTGAGACAAACACTAATGAAACTGGGTCTAATGGGGCCACAACCCTTCACTGAGACAATCACTCATGGAACTGGATCTGACAGCGCACACAACCCTTCACCAAGACAATCACTCATGGAATTGGGTCTGATAACGCCACAACCCTTCACTGAGACAATCACTCATGGAAGTGGGTCTGATAGCGCCACAACCCTTCACTGAGACAATCACTCATGGAAGTGGGTCTGATAGCGCCACAACACTTCACTGAGACAAACACTAATGAAACTGGGTCTGATAGCGCCACAACCCTTCACTGAGACAATCACTCACGGAAGTGGGTCTGATACGGCCAATACCCTTCACTGAGAGAGTCACTCATGGAACTGGGTCTGATAGTGTCATGACCCTTCACTGAGAGAGTCACTCATGGAACTGGGTCTGATAGGGCCACGACCCTTCACTGAGAGAGTCACTCATGGAATTGGGTCTGATAATGCCACAACCCTTCACTGAGACAATCACTCATGGAAGTGGGTCTGATAGCGCCACAACACTTCACTGAGACAAACACTAATGAAACTGGGTCTGATGGGGCCACAACCCTTCACTGAGACAATCACTCATGGAACTGGGTCTGATAGCGCCACAACCCTTCACCAAGACAATCACTCATGGAACTGGGTCTGATAGCACCACATCCGTTCACCGAGACAATCACTCATGGAACTGGGTCTGATAGTGCCACAACTCCTCACTGAGACAATCACTCATGGAACTGGGTCTGACAGCACCACAACCCTTCACTGAGACAATCACTCATGGAAGTGGGTCTGATAGCGCCACAACCCTTCACTGAGACAATCACTCACAGAAGTGGGTCTGATACGGCCAATACCCTTCACTGAGAGAGTCACTCATGGAACTGGGTCTGATAGTGTCACGACCCTTCACTGAGAGAGTCACTCATGGAACTGGGTCTGATAGGGCCACGACCCTTCACTGAGAGAGTCACTCATGGAATTGGGTCTGATAACGCCACAACCCTTCACTGAGACAATCACTCATGGAAGTGGGTCTGATAGCGCCACAACCCTTCACTGAGACAATCACTCATGAAACTGGGTCTGATAGCGCCACAACCCTTCACTGAGACAATCACTCATAGAAATGGGTCTGATAGCGCCACAATCCTTCACTGAGACAATCACTAATGGAACTGGGTTTGATAACGCCACAACCCTTCACTGAGACAATCACTCATGGAACTGGGTCTGATAGCGCCACAACCTTTCACTGAGGCAATCACTCATAGAACTGGGTCTCATAGCGCCACAAACCTGCACTGAGACAAACACTAATGGAACTGGGACTGGGTCTGATAGCGCCACAACCCTTCACTGAGACAATCATTCATGGAACTGGGTCTGATAGCATCACAACCCTTCACTGAGACAATCACTCATGGAAGTGGGTCTGATAGGGCTAATACCCTTCACTGAAAGAGTCACTCATGGAACTGGGTCTGATAGCACCACAACCCTTCACTGAGACAATCATTCATGGAACTGGGTCTGATAGCATCACAACCCTTCACTGAGACAATCACTCATGGAACTGGGTCTGATAGCGTCACAACCCTTCACTGAGACAATCACTCATGGAAGTGGGTCTGATAACACCACAACCCTTCACTGAGACAATCACTCATGGAAGTGGGTCTGATAACGCCACAACCCTTCACTGAGACAATCACTCATGGAAGTGGGTCTGATAGCGTCACAACCCTTCACTGAGACAATCACTCATGGAAGTGGGTCTGATAGCGCCACAACCCTTCATTGAGACAATCACTCATGGAACTGGGTCTGATAGCGACACAACCCTTCACTGAGACAATCACTCATGGAACTGGATCTGACAGCGCACACAACCCTTCACCAAGACAATCACTCATGGAAGTTGGTCTGATAGCACCACAACCCTTCACTGAGACAATCATTCATGGAACTGGGTCTGACAGCATCACAACCCTTCACTGAGACAATCACTCATGGAACTGGGTCTGATAGCGTCACAACCCTTCACTGAGACAATCACTCATGGAAGTTGGTCTGATAGCACCACAACCCTTCACTGAGACAATCACTCATGGAACTGGGTCTGATAACGCCACAACCCTTCACTGAGACAATCACTCATGGAACTGGGTCTGATAGCGCCACAACCTTTCACTGAGACAATCACTCATAGAACTGGGTCTCATAGCGCCACAAACCTGCACTGAGACGAACACTAATGGAACTGGGAGTGGGTCTGATGGGGCCACAACCCTTCACTGAGACAAGAACTCACGGAAGTGGGTCTGATACGGCCAATACCCTTCACTGAGAGAGTCACTCATGGAACTGGGTCTGATAGGGCCACGACCCTTCACTGAGAGAGTCACTCATGGAATTGGGTCTGATAACGCCACAACCCTTCACTGAGACAATCACTCATGGAAGTGGGTCTGATAGCGCCACAACCCTTCACTGAGACAATCACTCATGGAACTGGGTCTGATAGCTCCACAACACTTCACTGAGACAAACACTAATGAAACTGGGTCTAATGGGGCCACAACCCTTCACTGAGACAATCACTCATGGAACTGGATCTGACAGCGCACACAACCCTTCACCAAGACAATCACTCATGGAATTGGGTCTGATAACGCCACAACCCTTCACTGAGACAATCACTCATGGAAGTGGGTCTGATAGCGCCACAACCCTTCACTGAGACAATCACTCATGGAAGTGGGTCTGATTGCGCCACAACACTTCACTGAGACAAACACTAATGAAACTGGGTCTGATAGCGCCACAACCCTTCACTGAGACAATCACTCACGGAAGTGGGTCTGATACGGCCAATACCCTTCACTGAGAGAGTCACTCATGGAACTGGGTCTGATAGTGTCACGACCCTTCACTGAGACAATCACTCATGGAAGTGGGTCTGATAGGGCCACGACCCTTCACTGAGAGAGTCACTCATGGAATTGGGTCTGATAATGCCACAACCCTTCACTGAGACAATCACTCATGGAAGTGGGTCTGATAGCGCCACAACACTTCACTGAGACAAACACTCATGGAACTGGGTCTGATAGCACCACATCCGTTCACCGAGACAATCACTCATGGAACTGGGTCTGATAGTGCCACAACTCCTCACTGAGACAATCACTCATGGAACTGGGTCTGACAGCACCACAACCCTTCACTGAGACAATCACTCATGGAAGTGGGTCTGATAGCGCCACAACCCTTCACTGAGACAATCACTCACAGAAGTGGGTCTGATACGGCCAATACCCTTCACTGAGAGAGTCACTCATGGAACTGGGTCTGATAGTGTCACGACCCTTCACTGAGAGAGTCACTCATGGAACTGGGTCTGATAGGGCCACGACCCTTCACTGAGAGAGTCACTCATGGAATTGGGTCTGATAACGCCACAACCCTTCACTGAGACAATCACTCATGGAAGTGGGTCTGATAGCGCCACAACCCTTCACTGAGACAATCACTCATGAAACTGGGTCTGATAGGGCCACAACCCTTCACTGAGACAATCACTCATAGAAATGGGTCTGATAGCGCCACAACCCTTCACTGAGACAATCACTAATGGAACTGGGTTTGATAACGCCACAACCCTTCACTGAGACAATCACTCATGGAACTGGGTCTGATAGCGCCACAACCTTTCACTGAGGCAATCACTCATAGAACTGGGTCTCATAGCGCCACAAACCTGCACTGAGACAAACACTAATGGAACTGGGACTGGGTCTGATAGCGCCACAACCCTTCACTGAGACAATCATTCATGGAACTGGGTCTGATAGCATCACAACCCTTCACTGAGACAATCACTCATGGAACTGGGTCTGATAGCGACACAACCCTTCACTGAGACAATCACTCATGGAACTGGATCTGACAGCGCACACAACCCTTCACCAAGACAATCACTCATGGAAGTTGGTCTGATAGCACCACAACCCTTCACTGAGACAATCATTCATGGAACTGGGTCTGACAGCATCACAACCCTTCACTGAGACAATCACTCATGGAACTGGGTCTGATAGCGTCACAACCCTTCACTGAGACAATCACTCATGGAAGTTGGTCTGATAGCACCACAACCCTTCACTGAGACAATCACTCATGGAACTGGGTCTGATAACGCCACAACCCTTCACTGAGACAATCACTCATGGAACTGGGTCTGATAGCGCCACAACCTTTCACTGAGACAATCACTCATAGAACTGGGTCTCATAGCGCCACAAACCTGCACTGAGACAAACACTAATGGAACTGGGAGTGGGTCTGATGGGGCCACAACCCTTCACTGAGACAAGAACTCACGGAAGTGGGTCTGATACGGCCAATACCCTTCACTGAGAGAGTCACTCATGGAACTGGGTCTGATAGGGCCACGACCCTTCACTGAGAGAGTCACTCATGGAATTGGGTCTGATAACGCCACAACCCTTCACTGAGACAATCACTCATGGAAGTGGGTCTGATAGCGCCACAACCCTTCACTGAGACAATCACTCATGGAACTGGGTCTGATAGCTCCACAACACTTCACTGAGACAAACACTAATGAAACTGGGTCTAATGGGGCCACAACCCTTCACTGAGACAATCACTCATGGAACTGGATCTGACAGCGCACACAACCCTTCACCAAGACAATCACTCATGGAATTGGGTCTGATAACGCCACAACCCTTCACTGAGACAATCACTCATGGAAGTGGGTCTGATAGCGCCACAACCCTTCACTGAGACAATCACTCATGGAAGTGGGTCTGATTGCGCCACAACACTTCACTGAGACAAACACTAATGAAACTGGGTCTGATAGCGCCACAACCCTTCACTGAGACAATCACTCACGGAAGTGGGTCTGATACGGCCAATACCCTTCACTGAGAGAGTCACTCATGGAACTGGGTCTGATAGTGTCACGACCCTTCACTGAGACAATCACTCATGGAAGTGGGTCTGATAGGGCCACGACCCTTCACTGAGAGAGTCACTCATGGAATTGGGTCTGATAATGCCACAACCCTTCACTGAGACAATCACTCATGGAAGTGGGTCTGATAGCGCCACAACACTTCACTGAGACAAACACTCATGGAACTGGGTCTGATAGCACCACATCCGTTCACCGAGACAATCACTCATGGAACTGGGTCTGATAGTGCCACAACTCCTCACTGAGACAATCACTCATGGAACTGGGTCTGACAGCACCACAACCCTTCACTGAGACAATCACTCATGGAAGTGGGTCTGATAGCGCCACAACCCTTCACTGAGACAATCACTCACAGAAGTGGGTCTGATACGGCCAATACCCTTCACTGAGAGAGTCACTCATGGAACTGGGTCTGATAGTGTCACGACCCTTCACTGAGAGAGTCACTCATGGAACTGGGTCTGATAGGGCCACGACCCTTCACTGAGAGAGTCACTCATGGAATTGGGTCTGATAACGCCACAACCCTTCACTGAGACAATCACTCATGGAAGTGGGTCTGATAGCGCCACAACCCTTCACTGAGACAATCACTCATGAAACTGGGTCTGATAGGGCCACAACCCTTCACTGAGACAATCACTCATAGAAATGGGTCTGATAGCGCCACAACCCTTCACTGAGACAATCACTAATGGAACTGGGTTTGATAACGCCACAACCCTTCACTGAGACAATCACTCATGGAACTGGGTCTGATAGCGCCACAACCTTTCACTGAGGCAATCACTCATAGAACTGGGTCTCATAGCGCCACAAACCTGCACTGAGACAAACACTAATGGAACTGGGACTGGGTCTGATAGCGCCACAACCCTTCACTGAGACAATCATTCATGGAACTGGGTCTGATAGCATCACAACCCTTCACTGAGACAATCACTCATGGAAGTGGGTCTGATAGGGCTAATACCCTTCACTGAAAGAGTCACTCATGGAACTGGGTCTGATAGCACCACAACCCTTCACTGAGACAATCATTCATGGAACTGGGTCTGATAGCATCACAACCCTTCACTGAGACAATCACTCATGGAACTGGGTCTGATAGCGTCACAACCCTTCACTGAGACAATCACTCATGGAAGTTGGTCTGATAGCACCACAACCCTTCACTGAGACAATCACTCATGGAAGTGGGTCTGATAACGCCACAACCCTTCACTGAGACAATCACTCATGGAACTGGGTCTGATAGCGCCACAACCTTTCACTGAGACAATCACTCATAGAACTGGGTCTCATAGCGCCACAAGCCTGCACTGAGACAAACACTAATGGAACTGGGAGTGGGTCTGATAGTGCCACAACCCTTCACTGAGACAATCATTCATGGAACTGGGTCTGATAGCATCACAACCCTTCACTGAGACAATCACTCATGGAAGTGGGTCTGATAGGGCCAATACCCTTCACTGAAAGAGTCACTCATGGAACTGGGTCTGATAGCACCACAACCCTTCACTGAGACAATCACTCATGGAAGTGGGTTTGATAACGCCACAACCCTTCACTGAGATAATCACTCATGGAACTGGGTCTGATAGCGCCACAACCTTTCACTGAGACAATCACTCATAGAACTGGGTCTCATAGCGCCACAAACCTGCACTGAGACAAAAACTAATGGAACTGGGACTGGGTCTGATAGCGCCACAACCCTTCACTGAGACAATCATTCATGGAACTGGGTCTGATAGCATCACAACCCTTCACTGAGACAATCACTCATGGAAGTGGGTCTGATAGGGCCAATACCCTTCACTGAAAGAGTCACTCATGGAACTGGGTCTGATAGCACCACAACCCTTCACTGAGACAATCATTCATGGAACTGGGTCTGATAGCTTCACAACCCTTCACTGAGACAATCACTCATGGAACTGGGTCTGATAGCGTCACAACCCTTCACTGAGACAATCACTCATGGAAGTTGGTCTGATAGCACCACAACCCTTCACTGAGACAATCACTCATGGAAGTGGGTCTGATAAGGCCACAACCCTTCACTGAGACAATCACTCATGGAACTGGGTCTGATAGTGCCACAACCCTTCAATGAGACAATCACTCATGGAAGTGGGTCTGATAGCGCCACAACACTTCACTGAGACAAACACTAATAAAACTGGGTCAGATAGGGCCACATCCCTTCACTGAGACAATCCCTCATGGAACTGGGTCTGATAGGGCCACAACCCTTCAATGAGACAATCACTCATGGAACTCGGTCTGATAGCGTCACAACCCTTCACTGAGACAATCACTCATGGAAGTGGGTCTGATAACGCCACAACCCTTCAGTGAGACAATCACTCATGGAACTGGGTCTGATAGTGCCACAACCCTTCAATGAGACAATCACTCATGAAAGTGGGTCTGATAGCGCCACAACACTTCACTGAGACAATCACTAATGAAAATGAGTCAGAAAGGGCCACAACCCTTCACTGAGACAATCACTCATGGAACTGGGTCTGATAGCGCCACAACCCTTCACTGAGACAATCACTCATGGAACTGGGTCTGATAGGGCTACAACCCTTCACTGAGATAATCACTCATGGAACTGGGTCTGATAGCGCCACAACCCTTCACTGAGATAATCACTCATTGACCTGGGTCTTACAGCACCACAACCCTTCACCGAGACAATCACTCATGGAACTGGGTCTGACAGCACCACAACCCTTCACCGAGACAATCACTCATGGAACTGGGTCTTATAGCGCCACAACCCTTCAACGAGACAAATACTAATGAAACTGGGTCTGATGGGGCCACAGCACTTCCCTGAGACAATCACTCATGGAACTGGGTCTGATAGCGCCACAACCCTTCACCAAGACAATCACTCATGGAACTGGGTCTGATAGCACCACATGGGTTCACCGAGACAATCACTCATGGAACTGTGTCTGATAGTGCCACAACTCTTCACTGAGACAATCACTCATGGAACTGGGTCTGATAGCGCCACAACCCTTCACTGAGACAATCACTCACGGAAGTGGGTCTGATACGGCCAATACCCTTCACTGAGAGAGTCACTCATGGAACTGGGTCTGATAGGGCCACGACCCTTCACTGAGAGAGTCACTCATGGAATTGGGTCTGATAACGCCACAACCCTTCACTGAGACAATCACTCATGGAAGTGGGTCTGATAGCGCCACAACCCTTCACTGAGACAATCACTCATGGAACTGGGTCTGATAGCGCCACAACCCTTCACTGAGACAACCACTCATAGAAATGGGTCTGATAGCGCCACAACCCTTCACTGAGACAATCACTAATGGAACTGGGTTTGATAACGCCACAACCCTTCACTGAGACAATCAGTCATGGAACTGGGTCTGATAGCGCCACAACCTTTCACTGAGACAATCACTCATAGAACTGGGTCTCATAGCGCCACAAACCTGCACTGAGACAAACACTAATGGAACTGGGACTGGGTCTGATAGCGCCACAACCCTTCACTAAGACAATCATTCATGGAACTGGGTCTGATAGCATCACAACCCTTCACTGAGACAATCACTCATGGAAGTGGGTCTGATAGGGCCAATACCCTTCACTGAAAGAGTCACTCATGGAACTGGGTCTGATAGCACCACAACCCTTCACTGAGACAATCATTCATGGAACTGGGTCTGATAGCATCACAACCCTTCACTGAGACAATCACTCATGGAACTGGGTCTGATAGCGTCACAACCCTTCACTGAGACAATCACTCATGGAAGTTGGTCTGATAGCACCACAACCCTTCACTGAGACAATCACTCATGGAAGTGGGTCTGATAATGCCACAACCCTTCACTGAGACAATCACTCATGGAACTGGGTCTGATAGCGCCACAACCTTTCACTGAGACAATCACTCATAGAACTGGGTCTCATAGCGCCACAAACCTGCACTGAGACAAACACTAATGGAACTGGGACTGGGTCTGATAGCGCCACAACCCTTCACTGAGACAATCATTCATGGAACTGGGTCTGATAGCATCACAACCCTTCACTGAGACAATCACTCATGGAAGTGGGTCTGATAGGGCCAATACCCTTCACTGAAAGAGTCACTCATGGAACTGGGTCTGATAGCACTACAACCCTTCACTGAGACAATCATTCATGGAACTGGGTCTGATAGCATCACAACCCTTCACTGAGACAATCACTCATGGAAGTGGGTTTGATAATGCCACAACCCTTCACTGAGATAATCACTCATGGAACTGGGTCTGATAGCGCCACAACCTTTCTCTGAGACAATCACTCATAGAACTGGGTCTCATAGCGCCACAAACCTGCACTGAGACAAACACTAATGGAACTGGGACTGGGTCTGATAGCGCCACAACCCTTCACTGAGACAATCATTCATGGAACTGGGTCTGACAGCATCACAACCCTTCACTGAGACAATCACTCATGGAACTGGGTCTGATAGCGTCACAACCCTTCACTGAGACAATCACTCATGGAAGTTGGTCTGATAGCACCACAACCCTTCACTGAGACAATCACTCATGGAAGTGGGTCTGATAACGCCACAACCCTTCACTGAGACAATCACTCATGGAAGTGGGTCTGATAGCGCCACAACCTTTCACTGAGACAATCTCTCATAGAACTGGGTCTCATAGCGCCACAAACCTGCACTGAGACAAACACTAATGGAACTGGGACTGGGTCTGATAGTGCCACAACCCTTCACTGAGACAATCATTCATGGAACTGGGTCTGATAGCATCACAACCCTTCACTGAGACAATCACTCATGGAAGTGGGTCTGATAGGGCCAATACCCTTCACTGAAAGAGTCACTCATGGAACTGGGTCTGATAGCACCACAACCCTTCACTGAGACAATCATTCATGGAACTGGGTCTGATAGCATCACAACCCTTCACTGAGACAACCACTCATGGAAGTGGGTTTGATAACGCCACAACCCTTCACTGAGACAATCACTCATAGAACTGGGTCTCATAGCGCCACAAACCTGCACTGAGACAAACACTAATGGAACTGAGACTGGGTCTGATAGCGCCACAGCCCTTCACTGAAACAATAATTCATGGAACTGGGTCTGATAGCATCACAACCCTTCACTGAGACAATCACTCATGGAACTGGGTCTAATAGCGTCACAACCCTTCACTGAGACAATCACTCATGGAAGTTGGTCTGATAGCACCACAACCCTTCACTGAGACAATCACTCATGGAAGTGGGTCTGATAACGCCACAACCCTTCACTGAGACAATCACTCATGGAACTGGGTCTGATAGTGCCACAACCCTTCAATGAGACAATCACTCATGGAAGTGGGTCTGATAGCGCCACAACACTTCACTGAGACAAACACTAATAAAACTGGGTCAGATAGGGCCACATCCCTTCACTGAGACAATCACTCATGGAACTGGGTCTGATAGGGCCACAACCCTTCAATGAGACAATCACTCATGGAACTGGGTCTGATAGCGTCACAACCCTTCACTGAGACAATCACTCATGGAAGTGGGTCTGATAGCACCACAACCCTTCACTGAGACAATCACTCATGGAAGTGGGTCTTATAACGCCACAACCCTTCACTGAGACAATCACTCATGGAACTGAGTCTGATAGTGCCACAACCCTTCAATGAGACAATCACTCATGAAAGTGGGTCTGATAGCGCCACAACACTTCACTGAGACAATCACTAATGAAAATGAGTCAGAAAGGGCCACAACCCTTCACTGAGACAATCACTCATGGAACTGGGTCTGATAGCGCCACAACCCTTCACTGAGACGATCACTCATGGAACTGGGTCTGATAGGGCTACAACCCTTCACTGAGACAATCACTCATGGAACTGGGTCTGATAGCGCCATAACCCTTCACTGAGATAATCACTCATTGACCTGGGTCTGACAGCACCACAACCCTTCACCGAGACAATCACTCATGGAACTGGGTCTGACAGCACCACAACCCTTCACCGACGCAATCACTCATGGAACTGGGTCTTATAGCGCCACAACCCTTCAATGAGACAATCACTCATGGAAGTGGGTCTGATAGCACCACAACCCTTCACTGAGACAATCACTCATGGAACTGGGTCTGATAGCACCACATCCCTTCACCGAGACAATCACTCATGGAACTGGGTCTGATAGCGCCACAACTCTTCACTGAGACAATCACTCATGGAACTGGGTCTTATAGGGCCACAACCCTGCAATGAGACAATCACTCATGGAACTGGGTCTGATAGCGTCACAACCCTTCACTGAGACAATCACTCATGGAAGTGGGTCTGATAATGCGACAACCCTTCACTGAGACAATCACTCATGGAAGTGGGTCTGATAGCGCCACAACCCTTCACTGAGACAATCACTCATGGAAGTGGGTCTGATAGCGCCACAACCCTTCACTGAGACAAACACTAATGAAACTGGGTCTAATGGGGCCACAACCCTTCACTGAGACAATCACTCATGGAACTGGGTCTGATAGCACCACAACCCTTCACTGAGACAATCACTCATGGAAGTGGGTCTGATAACGCCACAACCCTTCACTGAGACAATCACTCATGGAAGTGGGTCTGATAGCGCCACAACCCTTCACTGACACAATCACTCATGGAAGTGGGTCTGATAGCGCCACAACCCTTCACTGAGACAATCACTCATGGAACTGGGTCTGACAGCACCACAACCCTTCACTGAGACAATCACTAATGGAACTGGGTTTGATAGCGCCACAACCCTTCACTGAGACAATCACTCATGGAACTGGGTCTGATAGCGCCACAACCCTTCACTGAGACAATCACTCATGGAACTGGGTCTGATAGCGCCACAACCTTTCACTGAGACAATCACTCATAGAACTGGGTCTCATAGCGCCACAACCCTGCACTGAGACAAACACTAATGGAACTGAGACTGGGTCTGATAGCGCCACAACCGTTCTCTGAGACAATCACTCATGGAACTGGGTCTGATAGCGCCACAACCCTTCACTGAGACAATCACTCATGGAACTGGGTCTGATAGCGCCCCAACCCTTCACTGAGGCAATCACTCATGGAACTGGGTCTGATAGTGTCACAACCCTTCACTGAGACAATCACTCATGGAACTGGGTCTGATAGCGCCACAACCCTTCACTGAGACAATCAGTCATGGAACTGGGTCTGATAGCGCCACAACCCTTCACTGAGACAATCACTCATGGAAGTGGGTCTGATAGGGCCAATACCCTTCACTGAAAGAGTCACTCATGGAACTGGGTCTGATAGCACCACAACCCTTCACTGAGACAATCATTCATGGAACTGGGTCTGATAGCATCACAACCCTTCACTGAGACAACCACTCATGGAAGTGGGTTTGATAACGCCACAACCCTTCACTGAGACAATCACTCATAGAACTGGGTCTCATAGCGCCACAAACCTGCACTGAGACAAACACTAATGGAACTGAGACTGGGTCTGATAGCGCCACAGCCCTTCACTGAAACAATAATTCATGGAACTGGGTCTGATAGCATCACAACCCTTCACTGAGACAATCACTCATGGAACTGGGTCTAATAGCGTCACAACCCTTCACTGAGACAATCACTCATGGAAGTTGGTCTGATAGCACCACAACCCTTCACTGAGACAATCACTCATGGAAGTGGGTCTGACAACGCCACAACCCTTCACTGAGACAATCACTCATGGAACTGGGTCTGATAGTGCCACAACCCTTCAATGAGACAATCACTCATGGAAGTGGGTCTGATAGCGCCACAACACTTCACTGAGACAAACACTAATAAAACTGGGTCAGATAGGGCCACATCCCTTCACTGAGACAATCACTCATGGAACTGGGTCTGATAGGGCCACAACCCTTCAATGAGACAATCACTCATGGAACTGGGTCTGATAGCGTCACAACCCTTCACTGAGACAATCACTCATGGAAGTGGGTCTGATAGCACCACAACCCTTCACTGAGACAATCACTCATGGAAGTGGGTCTTATAACGCCACAACCCTTCACTGAGACAATCACTCATGGAACTGAGTCTGATAGTGCCACAACCCTTCAATGAGACAATCACTCATGAAAGTGGGTCTGATAGCGCCACAACACTTCACTGAGACAATCACTAATGAAAATGAGTCAGAAAGGGCCACAACCCTTCACTGAGACAATCACTCATGGAACTGGGTCTGATAGCGCCACAACCCTTCACTGAGACGATCACTCATGGAACTGGGTCTGATAGGGCTACAACCCTTCACTGAGACAATCACTCATGGAACTGGGTCTGATAGCGCCATAACCCTTCACTGAGATAATCACTCATTGACCTGGATCTGACAGCACCACAACCCTTCACCGAGACAATCACTCATGGAACTGGGTCTGACAGCACCACAACCCTTCACCGACGCAATCACTCATGGAACTGGGTCTTATAGCGCCACAACCCTTCAATGAGACAATCACTCATGGAAGTGGGTCTGATAGCACCACAACCCTTCACTGAGACAATCACTCATGGAACTGGGTCTGATAGCACCACATCCCTTCACCGAGACAATCACTCATGGAACTGGGTCTGATAGCGCCACAACTCTTCACTGAGACAATCACTCATGGAACTGGGTCTTATAGGGCCACAACCCTGCAATGAGACAATCACTCATGGAACTGGGTCTGATAGCGTCACAACCCTTCACTGAGACAATCACTCATGGAAGTGGGTCTGATAATGCGACAACCCTTCACTGAGACAATCACTCATGGAAGTGGGTCTGATAGCGCCACAACCCTTCACTGAGACAATCACTCATGGAAGTGGGTCTGATAGCGCCACAACCCTTCACTGAGACAAACACTAATGAAACTGGGTCTAATGGGGCCACAACCCTTCACTGAGACAATCACTCATGGAACTGGGTCTGATAGCACCACAACCCTTCACTGAGACAATCACTCATGGAAGTGGGTCTGATAACGCCACAACCCTTCACTGAGACAATCACTCATGGAAGTGGGTCTGATAGCGCCACAACCCTTCACTGACACAATCACTCATGGAAGTGGGTCTGATAGCGCCACAACCCTTCACTGAGACAATCACTCATGGAACTGGGTCTGACAGCACCACAACCCTTCACTGAGACAATCACTAATGGAACTGGGTTTGATAGCGCCACAACCCTTCACTGAGACAATCACTCATGGAACTGGGTCTGATAGCGCCACAACCCTTCACTGAGACAATCACTCATGGAACTGGGTCTGATAGCGCCACAACCTTTCACTGAGACAATCACTCATAGAACTGGGTCTCATAGCGCCACAACCCTGCACTGAGACAAACACTAATGGAACTGAGACTGGGTCTGATAGCGCCACAACCGTTCTCTGAGACAATCACTCATGGAACTGGGTCTGATAGCGCCACAACCCTTCACTGAGACAATCACTCATGGAACTGGGTCTGATAGCGCCCCAACCCTTCACTGAGGCAATCACTCATGGAACTGGGTCTGATAGTGTCACAACCCTTCACTGAGACAATCACTCATGGAACTGGGTCTGATAGCGCCACAACCCTTCACTGAGACAATCAGTCATGGAACTGGGTCTGATAGCGCCACAACCCTTCACTGAGACAATCACTCATGGAAGTGGGTCTGATAGCGCCACAACCCTTCACTGAGACAATCACTCATGGAAGTGGGTCTGATAGCGCCACAACCCTTCACTGAGACAATCACTCATGGAACTGGGTCTGATAGCGCCACAACCCTTCACTGAGACAATCACTCATGGAACTGGGTCTGATAGCGCCACAACCCTTCACTGGGACAATCACTCATGGAAGTGGGTCTGATAGCGCCACAACCCTTCACTGAGACAATCACTCATGGTAGTGGTTCTGATAGCGCCACAACCCTTCACTGAGACAATCACTCATGGAAATGGGTCTGATAGCGCCACAGCCCTTCACTGAGACAATCACTCATGGAAGTGGGTCTGATAGTGCTACAACCCTTCACTGAGACAATCACTCATGGAACTGTGTCTGATAGCGTCACAACCCGTCACTGAGACAATCACTCATGGAAGTTTGTCTGATAGCACCACAACCCTTCACTGAGACAATCACTCATGGAATTGGGTCTGATAGCGCCACAACCCTTCTCTGAGACAATCACTCATGGAAGTGGGTCTGATAGGGCCATGACCCCTTTTACCCTTTCTATAGAGATTCACTCAACAAACCGAGTCCTATAGATGGTGACACGGCCATTTCTCTATTCGCTCGTGGAATCAAATCAGATTGATAGGGCCACGACCCTTCCTCTACAGATTGACTGAGCATAACAGACCGGCCCCTTCTCTTCCTCCTAATCACCCTTCCTACACCATGTCTGATCAATTAGCTCTTTCCTTTCATCTGTAGAACTAATCATGAAACATAGTCTGACACTTCCTCTAGAGATTGAATCTCACTCATGAAACTGAGTACATGGGATACAGACCTAATCTTTTTACAGACCCACTCAAATGAACCTGAAAGGCTGGGTGCTTCTCCCAGCAGAGAAACTCTGACTCATAAAACTCACTCTCACAGACTTTATCCTATAACCCCCCCCCCAACTCCTGAAACTGAAACTGTGGCTGATATCCTGTGTCTACAAAACTTCCTCTCCTCATACCAACTCTGACAGAATAGGGCCCACCCTCTCTCTTCAGCTTTACTAGTCACACTGGACCTCACAGACAGAGTTCGTACCTCCCTACCAGGACTCCCTCCTCAAACTGAGGCTGACATGGTCTGAGATGGCCCTCCCTCTGCAGATTCATTCATGAAGCCAAGTCAGGACGCCTGTTCTTCTTGCTTCCTCTAAACCCTCCTCTAGAGACTCACTTGTGTACTTTAGTCGGAAGGCCTCTTTCTCCTGGGGCTTCAACTGACCCCAACTCAAGAAACTGACTGACAGACTGTATCCCCTGAAACTGAGTCTGAGGGAGTGTGTCTCTAATCACAAACTCCTGGAACCAAGTCTGAACGATTGCGGTCAGAACATTCCTCCAGAGATTCAGGCATGAAACTTACTCTGATAGACTGTGTCGTCTGCCTCCTCTAATGCCCTACCCAAGAAACCTGCATTACCCTATAATGGGCTCTCCTGCCTCTAGAGACTGACTTCTGAAATAGACAGCCGCGGCCCATGCAGGTAAGTGCAGTGGGGCCTGGAGGGAGGATTTCAACAGACAACGATGAGGGAAAATTTATTATTTATTTAATTTTCACTTGTGGTCATCTGTCGAATTTCCCCCCCCAACCCGGCTCCACCCCACCGCCCTACCGCTCTTACCTCCACAGGCCACGTCTGGAAATAGAGTCTGTAAGACCCTATAATGGCCCCCCTGCCACTATAGACTAACTTCTGAACCAGTCTGTAACATTCTATAATGGCCTGTCTTGCCTCCATAGACTATCTTCTGAAACCGTGTCTGCAACAGGTAAATTATGAAGCGCAATAATGTCTGAAGCGGCAGAACCCCCATGGTAAACACCAGTGCCCACCACGGATAATGCCTGGTAACCAACAACTGCCCCTAGACCGAGAGCAAGGGACTCACAATTAATCAAAACAAGATTTTGCTCAGACACTACTGCCCTGGCTCTCTGGGCTGCATCTATCCAGGTGACGCAATGTCACTTCCAGTGCCGACGATGCCACGCAGAGCCGATTGACACCACCTACTGGCATGCACGGGTACTGCTCAAGCAAAAATCTTCCAGATCCAGTCTGATGCCTGGGAAATTCAAAGGCTAGGAATCTGCGGCTAGATCTCTTCTCTTTCAGATAATGCGTTACTGAAGTTAAGGGACTTGTTATTCAATAGCTTTACCTGTCACTGTGACAAGTTTTTTTTGTTTTGATAATCACTCACTCAGATGTTGTCCACCAGGCAGACTCTATAGTCAGTGCTATTCTTGGCCATTGTCATCCTTCTATGTAGGATCACAATGAAAACATCTCCCCCATTTTTATGCTCAACCCTACAAGCACTGATCATCGCCTTATAAGAGCTCTTCCAATGAGGATTCATGACTCCAGTTTGAAAAAATGGTAATATTGTGATTCTCTTTCATTCTAATAGGGGATTTCAAACCCTAACAACTTCCTGTTTCTCTCTCTACCAGACATTCCCAATAGAACCATAATTCAAGTTTCAAGTGGTCACGTTTCCCTTTATTTTATGTCCACATTGGCTGAATAAGTAGGTCATTTTCCTTAGATCTGCTCTTTGTATATTTCACAGAGAATGATGAATAAAGCATGTCCTTCAGAGCCTGCCACAAAGGAGCGACTGAGTGTGGTTACAACGGCGTGAGAGCCCCTGAAGTCTGGCCACACACGGCTCTGTCCACGCGTGTACCTCGTTAGAGATCTGAGGTTGGTGGAAAGCTTTGTCCTGCGGTCTGTGATGTCCACCCCCAACATTTAGATCAGAGTTCTGCGTCACTTCAGCTTTTTAGTAGTCTTTGTTTTTTACCCTCTGAAAGACCTCCCTCCGCCGCGTGAGGTCACCTGAAGAGCTATTGTCATATCAGAATCAGAGCAGGACTTCCACTGAGCCCTTTGCTGATACTGACCATGGGTTCAATTTCCATTTTTCTTTCCCACTGATTATTTCAATCAGTGCGCCTGTCCTTTCATTATCTCTTGGCAGCCACAGATGATCTTTTCAATCCTTGCATCAAACGCTTCTCTCTGCTCTCTGCCGTCTGTCCGAGGTGTGACGTCCATCTGAGCTCAGCCTCTCTGCTCCTGCTCCCTCCTCTCCACTTTTGCACCATGGTCTCTCTCTTCATTCCCGTCTCTCCCTCCTCAATTATCTTTCATTTCCGTCCTTCTATAACTGGCCAATGTTTTCCTTTCCTTCCCTTTCCCTCTCTAAATCATCTCTCCTTCTTTCTTCCCTCTTATTCTCAGATTACATCACCTTACCATCCTTTTCCCTTATTCTTACAGTCCTCTCACTCAACATGTCTCCTCTTTCTCTTCTCCCCAGATACATCTCAATGTCCATCCTCTTCCCAGCTTTGACATTTCCTTTGCAGTGGCTGGAAGGCAGATATGTTTCTTGTCATCTGATCTCACCTTCTCTTCTCTCTTCTTCCCCCTCATCTTGTCTCACCTTCCTGCCGTACCAGACTCCATCATCTTTACTCGACTTGTCCTCTCAAACCTAATCACCTCATTTTTATTGATAACTTTAGTTCGATTTCTAATTTCTAATTTTACTTCTACCTTAAATTGTTAATATTACTTCACTACTCAAAATGTACTTCATGTTACTTCATGACATGTTGCCCTTTTTTTTATGCAGTACGACACTAGCCCCGTATTTCCCCACAGATCCCGGCTCGTTTCAGCTGCCATTCAGACTTTATTGGCTGAACCCAATAGACACCGCATGTGCTGTCTGTTGCACGGCATACTGTGACTTAAGAAGTCTATAGAGAGGGGCTTGGGGCCTGCCCTTTGCTTATCATTGGTTGGCTTTCCTGTCACTCTCATTTGCCTGCTTGTTATTGTGTCTCAGCTTGTCAATCTTGTGGCTGTTCCTCCCATAGGGCATTACCTCTTTACCGCTGCTTTGAAAGCCTGGCATCTCCCCTTCGACTGCTTGCTTTTCAGGCTCTTCTTTTTCTGTTCTGTTAAGCACTTCATGAGAGTGCATGTGTTTTTAAGCTGTTGTGTTGCTGTCTGTCACCAAACTGCTTCTCCCTGCCCCCTCCCTGTTGCTCTTGCCTGTGTGCTTCTTCCCCCAGTTGCCTCCACACTGCACCCTGCCTGTTGCTTCCCCACCTATGCCCTCTGTGTTGCTTTCCCCTCCCTCCCAACCTCCCCTGTGCTTCTTTCCTATCCCTTCTTGCCCTCTCTTGTTTTGCTCTGGATTTCCTCTTCCCGCCACCCCTGTGTTTTGTGACTCCCCCCCACATTTCCCCCATTGTTGCTTGGCTCACCCCACCTCCCTCCTAACCTGTATTGCTTGGCTCACCACACCTCCCCTGTATAGCTCGGTTCCCCAACCTCACCTGCATCGCATTTGCTTCCCCCACCTCCCCTGTGTTGCTTTCACTTCCCCACCTCCCATGTGTTGCTTGGCTACCACCAACTCCTCTGTGTTGCTTGGCTTCCCCCCACCTCCCCTGAGTTGCTTGGCTCCCCTGAGTTGCTTGGCTCCCCCAACCTCCACTGTGTTGCTTGGCTCCCCCCACCTCCCATGTGTTGCTTGGCTCCCTCCACCTCCTCTGTGTTGCTTTGACTTCCCCACCTCCCTTGTGTTGCTTGGCTCCCCCACCTCCACTGTGTTGCTTGTCTCCCCCCACCTCTCATGTGTTGCTTGGCTCCCTCCACCTCCCATGTGTTGCTTGGCTTCCCCCCACCTCCCCTGAGTTGCTTGGCTCCCCCCACCTCCCATGTGTTGCTTGGCTCCCTCCACCTCCTCTGTGTTGCTTTGACTTCCCCACCTTCCTTGTGT
Organism: Triturus cristatus; assembly: GCF_964204655.1. Taxonomy (NCBI): domain Eukaryota; kingdom Metazoa; phylum Chordata; class Amphibia; order Caudata; family Salamandridae; genus Triturus; species Triturus cristatus. The sequence goes on from NC_140582.1 coordinate 1,227,452,258, forward strand.
TGCTTGGCTCCCCTGTGTTGCTTGCCCCCCCCACCTCCACTGTGTTGCTTGGCTCCCCCCACCTCCCATGTGTTGCTTGGCTCCCTCCACCTCCTCTGTGTTGCTTTGACTTCCCCACCTCCTTTGTGTTGCTTGGCTCTCCCACCTCCACTGTGTTGCTTGTCTCCCCCACCTCCCCTGTGTTGCTTGACCCCCCACCTCCACTGTGTTGCTTGGCCCCCCACCTCCCCTGTGTTGCTTTGACTTCCCCACCTCCCATGTGTTGCTTGCCCCCCCCCCCTCCCATGTGTTGCTTGGCTCCCACCACCTCCCATGTGTTGCTTGGCTCCCACCACCTCCCTTGTGTTGCTTGGCTCCCCTGTGTTGCTTGGCCCCCCCACCTCCACTGTGTTGCTTGGCTCCCCCCACCTCCCATGTGTTGCTTGGCTCCCACCACCTCCTCTGTGTTGCTTGGCTTCCCCCCCACCTCCCCTGTGTTGCTTTGACTTCCCCACCTCCCTTGTGTTGCTTGGCTCCCCTGTGTTGCTTGGCCCCCCCACCTCCACTGTGTTGCTTGGCTCCCACCACCTCCTCTGTGTTGCTTGGCTTCCCCCCCACCTCCCCTGTGTTGCTTTGACTTCCCCACCTCCCATGTGTTGCTTGGCTCCCCCCACCTCCCCTGTGTTGCTTTGACTTCCCCACCTCCCATGTGTTGCTTGGCTCCCCCCACCTCCCCTGTGTTGCTTTGACTTCCCCACCTCCCATGTGTTGCTTGCCCCCCCCACCTCCCTTGTGTTGCTTGTCTCCCCTGAGTTGCTTGCCCCCCCCACCTCCCATGTGTCGCTTGGCGCCCTCCACCTCCTCTGTATTGCTTTGAATCCCCCATTCCCGCTATCCCCATGTTGCTTTGGTTATGACCCCCTTACTTCCGTTCCCAACTCCTCACTTTAAATAGTAACAAAAACCCTTTTTTTACGTTTTATTGTCTGTTTATTTAACAGTCCACCTCGGATCGGTAACGAAAAAGAACAAAAAAGCACCGGAGTCGTTTTGTATGAGCCCACATGTGTGGTGCGTACGCCTACAAAATGACGCGGCACTCGCGTTAAAGGTTTGTTTTGGATTTTAAGGTTTAGCCATGCTGCAGAGCATCAAGGACCCTGTGCAACATGGCTAAAAATCATTGGCAAAGCCATTAGGGGTGCCTTTTCGAGTCAGATCTTCTTACCAGCTCCTGGTCGCAGTTGGGGGGACCTTCTGGTTTGAGGTGCAGGCGTCTGCTGGAGGTTTGAGGCAGGTCCGGGATCACCTGATCTCGGGTAAAGGCTTTCCAGTGCTTCCTACATCCTTCCTGGCACCAGTGCCTCCTACACCAGGGGCGATGAATCCTGACTGCCACTTGGTTGGCCTTATATGTATCTGCATATGTGGTGTATGTTGTCTAGCGCTAATATCCAAGACTTCTATGCACATAGTGTGAATTACCGACACAAACCAGCAGCGCACTAGAGAAGACCGACAGAAATACGTTTCCTGCTTGTACGAAGTCTGGTTTAATAGGAGAACTCCTACGTTTGTAAATTGTAACACGTGTTTGACTTTTCAGAGACCCGTAAAGACTCCAGAGAGTACAGCAGGAAATCTCCCCAGCCACAGCTTTCCCAGAATACTCCACGGGATAACATTTACTCATACACATTCACTAGTAGGTGAAAAGCTCCTTATACTAATGTGGTGCAAATGTTCTTTTGCACACGTGTCACTTTTTCCACCACAGCGGGAATATTTTTGACTGTGATTGTTCTCGACGTGAAGTGCCCTTTCCTCATGAAGTGCCCTCTCCTCATGAAGTGCCCTCTCCTCTTGAAGTGCCCTTTCCTCGTGAAGTGCCCTTTCCTCGTGAAGTGCCCTTTCCTCGTGAAGTGCCCTCTCCTCTTGAAGTGCCCTCTCCTCATGAAGTGCCCTCTCCTCATGAAGTGCCCTCTCCTCTTGAAGTGCCCTCTCCTCATGAAGTGCCCTCTCCTCTTGAAGTGCCCTTTCCTCATGAAGTGCCCTTTCCTCGTGAAGTGCCCTTTCCTCGTGAAGTGCCCTTTCCTCGTGAAGTGCCCTCTCCTCTTGAAGTGCCCTTTCTTCATGAAGTGCCCTCTCCTCATGAAGTGCCCTCTCCTCATGAAGTGCCCTCTCCTCTTGAAGTGCCCTCTCCTCGTGAAGTGCCCTCTCCACATGAAGTGCCCTCTCCACATGAAGTGCCCTCTCCTCATGAAGTGCCCTCTCCTCTTGAAGTGCCCTTTCCTCATGAAGTGCCCTTTCCTCGTGAAGTGCCCTTTCCTCGTGAAGTGCCCTCTCCTCTTGAAGTGCCCTTTCCTCATGAAGTGCCCTCTCCTCATGAAGTGCCCTCTCCTCATGAAGTGCCCTCTCCTCTTGAAGTGCCCTTTCCTCGTGAAGTGCCCTTTCCTCGTGAAGTGCCCTTTCCTCGTGAAGTGCCCTCTCCTCTTGAAGTGCCCTCTCCTCATGAAGTGCCCTCTCCTCTTGAAGTGCCCTCTCCTCGTGAAGTGCCCTTTCCTCGTGAAGTGCCAGGCTGTAGGGTTCACCATCCCTTCGAATCAGGAAAGAAGAGAATACTTTCCCAAGGGAAAACACGAAACGTCTTCTTACAGCGAGTCTCTGGATCTGTCGTATCACATGTGCTTACATTCTAGTGCTGCACCGCCTGGGCTTTAAGTGGGAGGAAAAAACGGGGGAAGGGGTCTCTCAAAGGGGCGTGGTCAATGTAAATAAGGGCGTGGCTTAGAAACACGTAAACTAAAAATCTGTGTTTAGCACAGTGTGCCGCCCGACTTGTATTTTGCTGTTCCTGTCATTGGGTCCAGATATATGTACAACAAGTCACATCATAGTACAAGTCCGGACTATTGGCTTTGTCAATGGCTGTTAGTTGCATAAGATAAATAAGCAGCAACTATGGCTTGTATATAATATTGAAAAACCTTCCACTTAAAGCCCTGGTGACGCCACAACAATGTTGCTGCTCCTGAGTTTCAAAAAGAGAAGGGAAATCCAGAGAGAAAATGTCTCTCTTTAAAGGATTTCCCTTCCTGATGATTGATTGCAAAATGCGATGCAGCGCGCGCTACGAAATTCGTTTTATGTATTTAATTGTTTACTTACCTGCAATTACCCATATTCCGGTTTTTAGAACCCCCCACCCCGCCTTACCGCCCCACGGAACTCCCTCCTCGGGCGCGGCTGGTAACATGTCTGGCAGTTTGTAAAACAAGGTGACATCTCTTCTGGCAGAGCACATGTGGCCGGGAGCAGGCTGCAGGCAGAGCAGAAGCAACAAGCAGACAGCCAGAGCGAGAATCGACCAAAAATGGAGGTTCACTCATCTCCCTGGAGCCCCTGTCCACAGGCGCCCTCAGTGAATGCATCAGGGTTTATAAAGCACAGCAAATCACCGTGAGGGTGTCAAGGCGCTGGAGTTACTCGCTGCTTGGCGGTGCCTTGTTCCTTCGACCAATGGAGAGACGTCTGTCCCCTCCTGAGCTACAGTGGCCATGCAGTGTGCCTCAGTCCATCCTCCGCTCCATCAGGCGGGGGAGGGGGCATACCCCCTGAGATGCTGCACTTCAGCAGGTATTTAATCAAGCCATTAACATTACAGCGCCACGGAGCGAGGCGGGGACGAGCTGTGACGACGCCCCTTGTAACAAATGGACATGGCCCTGGGCTGTGAATATTAAACAGCGCGCCCATTAGAACGGACACGTCCTCCGCATTACTGAAGCGCAAGACAAATTGACTCCCATTAAATCTTGTGTCTGGTTTCCAAAAGTTCTGCGTCTTCAATCACGACTGCGATGCGCGTTTTGCCGTCCGCAAGCGCAGTCCCAGCCGGGACTCGGTTTAATTAAGCGTTGCAATATTTACTGTACAGGCGTCAGAGCAACCTTCTGGCCGACACGTGTAGAAGCGGTAAGCAAGGCTCTGGAGTGGGGGTGGGGGAAGGGGGGCAGCGGAGAGTGGAATACCAATGAGGTGCCATGGGAGCACCTGCGCATCTGTCGGGCGATCTTTCATACTCTGTGTATGAAGCCCTTCGGCTCCAGTCGGAGGGCTGTTATAGCGGGTGGAAGAAGGAAGCCCGGAGGTTTGGCACTAGAGGGCTTTGTGCATCACTTCCTGGGCCTTCCAGTCCTGGACAACATCTAAAGTCTGCAATAGGGGTGTGCGAAATTCACATAATTTGCTTTTGTGTAATCAAAATAAATTCTGCACAAATGTTGTGAAATGACATATGCAAAGGCAAAACCAGAATTTAGCTCTATAATTTAGTGGAAAATGTATCCTTGTGTTCATGTTAGACGTGACGACGCATTTCATGGGGAAAAAGTGCAAAAAACACACCTAAAGAAACAATAGTTGTGTGCGTCCTCGTGTGTGTGTGTTTTCTGTTCTGTGCTAAAGCTTTGCACATTTATGTCAAACATTTGGGTAGAATTTATTGCAAAAAAAAGCCCACGTTGATATTTACTGAAATGCAAATGTAAAACAGTGGGCAGCTTGGTCGGTGCATGCCTTACTGCAGGGTTACACTCATAGGGTATTGTTGGATTGAAAAAACACTGGCTGACCCTCAGTGCCACATCACTCTGATCCCACTGCGCACCGGAGACGTAAGGCGTGGCCAAGCAAGCCAATAGTCAGTCACAACCCCCCAGCCTGTTATTTACCAGGTACAACAATGGGGGGGGGGGTGACAAAATCCGCGAAATAGCTAGCTTTGTTAACCAATAAAAGTCAGACCTCTCCACCCGGCCCTAACAGGAACCCGCTTGCCATAAGGAAACCGGGTCCAAAGTTGGGGCGCTGTATACAAAAACCAGTGTCTGATCTCGGGAGATCTCAGCCTCCTGGCAAGGGGCAGTAACACAACCACTTGACAGAAAAAGAAGCCGAAAAGACCCCGGCAAGTTCCGCTCGATGACCCTTTCACATGCTGAAGGCAAACTCTTTGCCTAATACTTACCGACACATTTACCGTCCTGGACAACATGAAACTACCCGCTGCCGGCTCTCCAAACCGGGTGTAGAGCGGGTTGTTGGACCTTAGCTGACATCGCAGCTCTGACAGTCCTTACAGAGAAAGTAACGCACCTCCGAAGACCACTAGATGTCTGTTTTGTGGACTGTTCATCTGCCTTGGATAAGGTACACCGGAACCGTCGCTGGTTAAAGCTACTTTTGCTGGGATTCTGCACATACACAGAACTATGCGCAGGAAAACGGGACCTCAGTGTATAGGGGCATACCAACCTACCATATTAGTGTCCAAAATCACAATACCGACTAGCTATAGTGTCTCATTCGTTCTCCTACATATATCACGAAGCTACAAATGATTGGACAACCCAGAACACAACACACCTGACTCTCTCAGGAATCGTGGGAGCAAGACGTACTCTTTCGCTCACTCACTCGTACTTGTCCACAATAAGAATTAGCAGTCACTGAAAATAGCTCAAAATGTTTATTGTAAGTATGCTCTACAATACAGTTTACGAGCCACTACCAGCAGCAACATGCATAAACTCAGCACAGTTAGCATTGTTACAATTCCATAGAATACGAAGGGAGAAGTCATTTTATAAAGACTGTGGAAAAGAAGGCAATCAGGCCTAACCACCCTCCCCTTGATTAGAAGAAGTTTATTTTATATAAAGGAAGATCTCTGGGCTTTGACAGCAGAACCCATACCTCAGAGCCTGTATGTAAGGTTTACATCATAGGAACAGCGGAGCTCTACTCCATGGAACGGCTTTCTCCAAGTGTGTTAAGACAACATGCAACAACGCAATATCAAAGGACGAGTCTTCAGTACTGCAGCTGTGTGTAGCATGTTATGTCGAGGTGCTAGGGACTGATCAGAACAGAATAACAAGGGGCATTCTTTATCGACCTTGCACATCGTGTTCAGACTAAACTCCAGGAAACGCTGAGAACGCAAAAGCAGCCCGTTCTCATGTGAAAGGCACAAACAGAGTCTTGCAAAAACAAAGTAATGTAGTTACGTGCGCAAAAGCAGCATCATGGCAGCCAAGCTCATGCTAACTTAGCAGTGTCAACAATGTCCCTAAGGGCCATATAACACTACGAGCATTGGGTGTGGACCCCAAGCTGCTGCACCTGATAATTGCATTTCACTCCAATACCCGGATGTGACTTAAGTAATCGGATAATCTGCGTATCTCTTCTAAAATTACCATCGAGAACGGCTATCAGGGCACTTTGTTATGCTCTTGAGTATATTTATTTTCATTGAGGCATCAGTGTGTGCCGCTCTAGAACAATAGGCTATCGGGGTTTGCACAGTCTTATACACCATGACACTTTGCACCAGGACGGCCTGGCCCTAGAAGCAGCAGGTGGCTTTTTAGGATATAGATTATGTTTCGTTAACAGGGTACACTCGCGTGCTCGCTGAGCATTTTTACATTGTCTTACATCGCCCCTTTTATTACAGCTTTGCTTTAGCACTCGGCACTTTAGAGCAATATTGTAGGGTCACGGAGCTGCACTATGGCCTGCCATGATAGTGCATTTTGCACTCTGCTCTATGTGCAGGGGTATTTGCACTGGCACATGGCGGATTTGGCACCCTAGATTAAATAAACGGTGAGGCCAGTCGGCAGAGCTCACTTAAGCCTTCACCTGCCGGTTGGTAGAACATTAGGTGGACTATCAAGCTTGGAATTGGCTCACCTGCCAAGGCTTGCATTAGCCGCCGACACCAGGGTGCAGGGACCTTATGCTTTTTTAAACTTTAAGTACTGCGGAGCGCATAAGAAAAACTGCGGGCTGTTCTAGATTGTACCTGAAATCGCTTGTGTTGTGTTGAACTTTTACACCATTCTTATGCACCATGGAAGTTAAGGATGCACAGGGAGTCTTTCTGGGGATCAGATACTGCCAGCTTTTAGGTGTTTTTTGGGGGGCAAATTTCAAATGTTGCTCATTTAAAAAAAAAAACAATGCATTTTAATGCAAACATGATTTGTAAAGATCTTAAGTTATCACACATGAAAGTTTTATCAAATGTCAATGCCATTGAGAACGAGTTTAAGCAAGATTGTGCACTTAACCTCTGTTCAGCATCTAAACACCTTAAGAAGAAATGCCACCACGACAGCAAAAGCTCTAGAAAAGTTTGCACAAATATATGAGGGGCGTGTCATTAGGCCCACCATAACTGCGTTTAGGGAAAATTTGACCCCACTTTGACTTTCGGGTGGTATTATATGGTAAGAAAGTAAATAAATTAGGAATGTTTGTTTATCTGAATCACTCGCCCTTTATTTAATCTAAGAAACTCCAACCCTCATGCAATGACCATACTTGAATTGTCTTCCATCAGTCGAAGCAGTCCATGCAATTCTGAAAATTATCCATTTCTGTGAGTGCCCTGTCGCAAAGCCTGAACCCTGAGAGGCGGGATTATCAAGAATTGACAGAACTCTATGACCGGCTCCCTGAGAGGTGGGATAATCAAGAATTGACAGAACTCTATGACCAACTCCCTGAGAGGCGGGATTATCAAGAACGGACAGAACTCTATGGCCAGCTCCCTGAGAGGCGGGATTATCAAGAACTGACAGAACTCTATGACCAGCTACCTGAGAGGCGGCATTATCAAGAACTGACACAGAACTCTATGGCCAGCTCCCTGAGAGGAGGGATTATCAAGAACGGACAGAACTCTATGACTAGCTCCCTGAGAGGAGGGATTATCAAGAACATGACACAGAACTCTATGACCAGCTCCCTGAGAGGAGGGATTACCAAGAATTGACACAGAACTCTATGGCCAGGTCCCTGAGAGGCGGGATTATCAAGAATTGACAGAACTCTATGACCAGCTCCCTGAGAGGCGGGATTATCAAGAACGGACAGAACTCTGTGACCAGGTCCCTGAGAGGTGGGATAATCAAGAACGGACAGAACTCTGTGACCAGCTCCCTGAGAGGTGGGATAATCAAGAACGGACAGAACTCTATGACCAGCTCCCTGAGAGGCGGGGTTATCAAGAACTAACAGAACTCTATGACCAACTCGTTGAGAGGCTGGATTATCAAGAATTGACAGAACGCTATGATCAACTCCCTGAGAGGCGAGATTATCAAGAAATGACAGAAGTCTATGGCCAGGTCCCTGAGAGGAGGGATTACCAAGAACTGACACAGAACTCTATGACCAGCTCCCTGAGAGGAGGGATTACCAAGAACTGACACAGAACTCTATGACCAGCTCCCTGAGAGGTGGGATTACCAAAAACTGACACAGAATTCTATGACTAGCTCCCTGATAGGCGGAATTATCAAGAATTGACACAGAACTCTATGACCAGCTCCCTGAGAGGCGGGATTATCAAGAACTGACACAGAACTCTATGACTAGCTCCCTGATAGGCGGGATTATCAAGAACTGACACATAACTCTATGACCAGCTCCCTGAGAGGCGGGGTTATCAAGAACTAACAGAACTCTATGACCAACTCGCTGAGAGGCTGGATTATCAAGAATTGACAGAACGCTATGATCAACTCCCTGAGAGGCGAGATTATCAAGAAATGACAGAACTCTATGGCCAGGTCCCTGAGAGGAGGGATTACCAAGAACTGACACAGAACTCTATGACCAGCTCCCTGAGAGGAGGGATTACCAAGAATTTACACAGAACTCTATGACCAGGTCCCTGAGAGGAGGGATTACCAAGAACTGACACAGAACTCTATGACCAGCTCCCTGAGAGGCGGGATTATCGAGAAATGACACAGAACTCTATGACCATCTCCCTGAAAGGAGGGATTACCAAGAACTGACATAGCATTCTATGACCAGCTCCCTGAGAGGAGGGATTACCAAGAACTGACACAGAACTCTATGACCAACTCCATGAGAGGCAGGATTATCAAGAACGGACAGAACTCTATGACCAGCTACCTGAGAGGCAAGATTATCAAGAACTGAAAGTCATGAAAAAGGCTGTCAACAGTCAACTTGCCGCCTTCATAGAAGAAAACAACATCCTCGACTCCTCCCAATCAGGCTTCAGTAAGAACCACAGCACTGAAACTGCCCTTCTCGCTGTGACAGACGACATCCGCTCCCTCCTCAACAGAGGAGAGACTGTTGCCCTCATCCTCCTGGACCTCTCCGCGGCCTTCGATACAGTCTCTCATTGCACGTAGCCTGCAGACTCCATGACGCGGGAATCCGGAACAAGGCCCGTGACTGGATCCGCCCTTTTCTTCTCCGACAGAACGCAACGGGTCAGACTCCCTCCTTTCCTCTCGGAACCCACACCGACCACCTGCGGAGTCCCCTAAATTTCCACCATCAACCCGACCCTGTTCAACGTCTACATGGCCCCGCTCGCATCCATCGTCAGCTCAAACGGACTCAACATTGTGTTGTACACAGACGACACCCAACTGATCCTCTCACTGTCCAACAAGCCCAACCTCTCCAAACATAGCTTTCAAGACGGAATGTAAGCAGTCACCAGGTGGATGAAGAGCAGCTGCCTATAACTCAACATGGACAAAACCGAGGTGCTCATCATGGGCCTACATCCCGACGCGTGGAAAGTCACCCGGAGGTCCCCCGCCCTCGGGAACCCTCCCTCCCTCACTGACCACGCACGCAACCTCAGAGTCATCCTGGACTCTGAACTCAAAATGGACCGCCAGATCAACGTCGCCACCTCTTCCTGCTACCACACCCTCTGCCTACTCCGAAAGACCTTCAACTGGAATCCCCTTAAACACAGGAAAACTGCCACCCACGCCCTCATCAGCAGCAGACTAGACTACAGCAATGCACTCTACGCCAGTATCAACAAGAACCTCACCCGCAAACTCCAGAACATCTCAAACCGCCAGACTAGTTCTCAACCTACTGCGCCATTGCCACATCAGCCAACACCTACGGACACTACTCCAACGCCCACAAAGCCCTCCACAACACTGGACCCGCTTACATGAACCACCACCTCACGTTCCATGCACCCCAAAGATCCCTCCGCTCGGCCCAGCTCTCCCTTGCGATGGTACCATGCATCAAGAAGATCAGATCAGGAGGACGCTCCTTCTCCCTCCTCACTGCCAAGTAATGGAACTCGCTCCTTCTTCACCTCTGATAGACACCATTACTCCCAAAGCTCTTAAAGGATCAAAAGACCTGGCTCTTTGACAGAGCTCTGTGATCTTTGGGAGCTGTGTGCTCCCACCCTCTCAGTGACTAGAGACCCCCTGGGGTGATTAACTTCGCTTTATAAACCCCAACTGATTGATTGATCACCTCCAAAGAAGGAGAACTTGGCAGGAGACCCACAATCCTGGTCCAGCAGTGAGAAGAGACAATCAGGGACCTTGCTGCCATGCACAGGATGTGAAGAAAAACCCAGACACCACCCCAGTACTCGAACGCTGTCCTCTTCCCCCTCCTCCCTTAATGCACCTGAGGTATTTAAATGTTTCTTTCATCTCTCACAGAGCTCTCTCAGCTCCCTGCGGTGTTTAAATGTCTCCCTCACACTACTCCCCGCCTCTGTGGCATTTAAATGTCTCTTTACTATCTGCCATCTTCTGTATTCATATCCCAGAAGAAATTTAAAATGTTTTTGTCATATAGGGCCAGGACCCTTGACCCACTGTATCATAAAATCCTTAAGCGTTTCCAGAGTGACCATCAAAATGCAAATGATTCCTATTAAAATTCATGATATGTAAATGTCTCTCATCCGTGTTATACATATTCATTGAGGATGTCCTGAAAACATGAGTGGATTTTAGTGTTCGGTGGGACAAGGAGCCGTGCCTCTCCACCTCATATGCCACCTTCTTGGCATACATTGAATTTCTACTTCAGAAATGTTTTACTAACTCTTGCGTGTCTGCCTGCTTCTTCTACAGCACTTCTATTCACTAGGGTATTTATTTAGGAAAACCCTGCATCACGTTTGCACCAATAAAATAGTACATACGTGACGCAGTACTCTCATAAAGATTTATGAAACCACGCAAGGCCACCCTGTGTGGCTTTTCATGGCCTTGTAAATATAGCTGGGTGCCCGGGAGGAATTCCATGAGCGTAGCAGTGGGTTTTCCCATGCAACACCCATAGAATTTGACGCTGCCCCTAATTTACAGAGTGATGTAAAGCTGGGAGAGTGCCAAATCCGCACATCTCCCAAGGTGAGGCGTAACGAGAAACATAATTGTATTTCTCCCAGTTTATTCCTCTTTCTATGTGTGCTGCATTTTGCAGCACATAAAGAAAGAGATTTTTCCTCTTTCAATTATTTTTGTGCAGGAAGGTGTCCTCCCTGTGCAAAAACAATCCAGCCTACCACGGAAGAACCCTTGCACCATGGTGTAAGGGGGCCTTTGTTGGCGTTAGGCTGCCACAACGGCACCAGCGCAGGGTGAAAGGACTGTATTGCTTAAATACAGTGCATTCCTGCCCGTTCACTTTGGCGTAAGATGCCTTGTTTTGCTGCGCTAATGACAAAATGCCAGAAATTAGGCCCTGGGTATTTACAGTAGAAATGGCAGAGCCTGCTCAAGTCGGATTTAAGCCTGCCTAAATATTTGGGGCATCATTCTTACTCCCACTCTAATCCTGGTTCAGGCAAAAACTTCTGTTTGTGCCTGAATTTGGTCTGGCTTGACAGCCCATTCAACTACAGCACCTATTGTTACCAAATCTTTAAAGTGAACAAAGATTGGGCTTTGGCTCTACTGAAATGAAAATGACCCTCTCACTTTAGGCTGTTGGCTGTTTCAGTGAAGCTTTCAGAAAGGACTTCCATTGGAACACATCAGGGACTATTTTACATCTGAAAACTACACTCAATCATCACTTTGTCAAAATGAATTATTTATCTACTATTTATATTCTATAAAGTGGGAGACACTGGCACATCCCTCGTAGAGTGATGGATGGAGTGGAAAATACTGGCTCACTCCTGGTAGACGCATGGGTGGACTAATCTCGAGAGGCTGGGGTGGGAGACACTTCACCACTCCTGGTGGATGGAGGGGTGCACTGGTCTCTAGAGTTTGGGGTGGGAGACACTGCACCACTCCTAGTGGATGGAGGGGTGCACTGGTCTCTAGAGGCTGGGGTGGGAGACACTGGCTCACTCCTGGTAGATGGAGGGGTGTACTGGTCTCTAGAGGCTGGGGTGGAAGACACTGGCTCACTCTTGGTAGATGGAGGGGTGCTCTGTTATTTAGAGGCTTGGGCGGGAGACACTGGCTCACTCCTGCTAGATGGAGGGGTGGACTATTCTCGAGAGGCTGGGGTGGAAGACACTGGCTCACTCCTGGTAGATGGAGGGATGCACTGTTTTCTAGAGGTTGGGGTGGGAGACACTGGCTCACTCCTGGTAGATGGAGGGGTGGACTATTCTCGAGAGGCTGGGGTGGGAGACACTGGCTCACTCCTGGTAGATGGAGGGATGCACTGGTCTCTAGAGGTTGGGGTGGGAGACACTGGCCCACTCCTGGTAGATGGAGGGATGCACTGGTCTCTAGAGGTTGGGGTGGGAGACACTGGCTCACTCCTGGTAGGTGGATGGGTGCACTGGTCTCTAGAGGTTAGGGTGGGAGACACTGGCCCACTCCTGGTAGATGGAGGGATGCACTGGTCTCTAGAGGTTGGGGTGGGAGACACTGGCTCACTCCTGATAGAGAGATGGGTGCACTGGTCTCTAGAGGTTGGGGTGGGAGACACTGGCTCACTCCTGGTAGATGGAGGGGTGGACTAGTCTCGAGAGGCTGGGGTGGGAGACACTGGCTCACTCCTGGTAGATGGAGGGGTGCACTGCTCTCTAGAGGTTGAGGTGGGAGACACTGGCTCACTCCTGCTAGATGGAGGGGTGCACTGGTCTCTAGAGGTTGAGGTGGGAGACACTGGTTCACTCCTAGTGGATGGATGGGTGCACTCGTCTCTAGAGGCTGGGGTGGGAGACACTGGCTCACTCCTGGTGGATGAAGGGATGCACTGGTCTCTAGAGGTCGGGGTGAGAGACACTGGCCCACTCCTGGTAGGTGGAGGGGTGCACTGGTCTCTAGAGGCTGGGGTGGGAGACACTGGCTCACTCCTAGAGGCTGGGGTGGGAGACACTGGCTCACTCCTGGTAGATGAATGGGTGCACTGGTCTCTAGAGGCTGGGGTGGGAGACACTGGCTCACTCCTGGTAGATGGAGGGATGCACTGGTCTCTAGAGGTTGGGGTGGGAGACACTGGCTCACTCATGGTAGAGAGATGGGCGCACTGGTCTCTAGAGGCTAGGTTGGGAGACACTGGTTCACTCCTAGTGGATGGATGGGTGCACTCGTCTCTAGAGGCTGGGGTGGGAGACACTGGCTCACTCCTGGTAGAGAGATGGGTGCACTGGTCTCTAGAGGCTAGGTTGGGAGACACTGGTTCACTCCTAGTGGATGGATGGGTGCACATGTCTCTAGCGGCTGCGGTGGGAGACACTGGCTCACTCCTGGTAGGTGGAGGGGTGCCCTGGTCTCTAGAGGTTGGGGTGGGAGACACTGGCCCACTCCTGGTAGGTGGAGGGGTGCACTCGTCTCTAGCGGCTGCGGTGGGAGACACTGGCTCACTCCTGGTAGGTGGAGGGGTGCACTGGTCTCTAGAGGTTGAGGTGGAAGACACTGGCTCACTCCTGGTAGGTGGAGGGGTGCACTGGTCTCTAGAGGTTGAGGTGGGAGACACTGGCTCACTCCTGGTAGGTGGAGGGGTGCACTGGTCTCTAGAGGTTGAGGTGGGAGACACTGGCTCACTCCTGGTAGGTGGAGGGGTGCACTGGTCTCTAGAGGTTGAGGTGGGAGACACTGGCTCACTCCTGGTAGGTGGAGGGGTGCACTGGTCTCTAGCGGCTGCGGTGGGAGACACTGGCTCACTCCTGGTAGGTGGAGGGGTGCACTGGTCTCTAGAGGTTGGGGTGGGAGACACTGGCTCACTCCTGGTAGAGAGATGGGCGCACTGGTCTCTAGAGGCTAGGTTGGGAGACACTGGTCCACTCCTGGTGGATGGATGGGTGCACTCGTCTCTAGAGGCTAGGGTGGGAGACACTGGCTCACTCCTGGTAGATGGAGGGGTGCACTGGTCTCTAGAGGCTGGGGTGGGAGACACTGGCCCACTCCTGGTAGGTGTGTGTGTGTGCTGGTCCCTACATGCTAGGATGGGAGCTGCTGGTCCACTCCTATAAAGGGGTGGGGACACATCTCTGTCTGGTTGGCAATGGCACATACAGTTGGGGCTTGGGCGCTCTGGTCTCTACTGGATTTGATACATATTCGCTTGTAGTGAAAATGGGGGCTTTGGTCTGCCTGCCTTCACGGTCAGAGGGGCCTTTGATACTCAGTCTGATGAAGAGACGGAGACACAAGTCTCTATCCTACCCGCGGATTACCCGCACTCTGTGTTATGATTTGCTCACTCTCTTGTGTGCGCTTTCTTGCAAACTTGTGTCCCCTCCTCCCTGCGTTCCTGTCTCTCTAATGTGGTTTTCCAGTCTGGAAACCCTCTCCTCCTCCATGATCCATGTTGCTTGTGTTCTTATGCCCCTGAAATATGCACCACACACCCCTACACACTCTTTGTTGCTCTCTCCTTCATATGCTTTCCCTTTGCAGCCTCTCCCTCCTCACAGGTTCTATGTTGCTGTTTCTATACTCCTGCACTCCTTTTTGCTGGTTCTCTTGTGCACTTCCCCACTCAGCTCCCACCTTCCATGTACTCCTTGTTGCTCTCTCCCTGATGTGCTGTGCCCTTGCCTGCTCTGCCATGTCACAGGCTCCAAGTTGCTCTCTGCTTCTCCCGCACTCCTTGCTCCTGTTCATGTGTGCTTTCCCACTCAGTTCCCACCTCCCCTGTGCTCCGTGTTGCTCTCTCCCTGATGTGCTTTGCCCTTGCTTGCTCTGTCTCGTCACAGGCTCCATGTTGCTCTCTCCCTACTCCCTCAATCCTTGTTCCTGTTCTTGCGTGCTTCCCCACTCAGTTCCCACCTTCCCTGTGCTCCGTGTTGCTGTCTCCCTCATGTGCTTTGCCCTTGCTTGCTCTGACTGGTCACAGGCTCCATGTTGCTATTTTCCTACTCCTGCACTCCTTGCTCCTGCTCCTGTGTGCTTCTCCCCTCAGCTACCACCTTCCACGTGCTCTGTGTAGCTCTCTCCCTCATGTGCTTACTTCTTGTAACTGCTCCCTCATCATAGGCTCCATGTTGCTCTCTTCCTACTCCCACACTCCTTTTTGCTCGTTCTCTTGTTTTCTTCCCCACTCAGCTCCCACCTTCCCTGTGCTCTGTGTTGCTCTCTCCCACATGTGCTTTGCCCTTGCCAACTCTCCCTCATCTCAGGCTCCATGTTGCTGTTTCTCTTCTCCTGCACTCCTTGTTGCTCTTGCAGCTGTGTGTTTCTCCCCTTAGTTCCCACCTCCCTTGCCCTCTGAGTTGCTCACTCCCTTATTGTGCTTACCCATTGAAACCTCTCTCTTCTCACAGGCTCAATGTCGATGTCTCTCTATCCCACACTCCTTTTTGTTGGTTCTCTTGTATGATTCCCCCCCTTAGTTCCCATCTCCCATGTGCTCTGTGTTTCTATCTCCCTCATGTGCTTTACCCTTGCCTGCTCTGCCTCGTCACAGGCTCCATGTTACTGTCTCTACTCCCACATTCCTTGCTCCTGCTCTTGTGTGCTTCCCCACTTAATTCCCACCCCCCTGTGCTCCTTGTTGCTCTTTCCCTCGTGTGCTTTGCCCTTGCTTGTTCTGCCTCATCACATGCTCCATGTTACATTCTTCCTACTCCCTTACTCCTTGCTCCTGCTTCTCCCATCAGCTCCCACCTTCCATGTGCTCTGTGTTGCTCTCTCCTTCATGTGCTAACTTCTTGTAACCTCTCCCTCATCACAGACTCTGTGTCGCTCTCTCCCTACTCCCGTACTCCTTTTTGCTGGTTCTCTTGTGTGCTTCCCTACTCAGCTCCCAACTTCCCTGTGCTCTGTGTTGCTCTCTCCCACATGCGCTTTGCCCTTGCCTGCTCTCCCTCCTCTCAGGCTCCATGTTGCTGTTTCTTTTCTTCTGCACTCCTTTTTGCTCTTTCAGTTGTGTGCTTCTCCCCTCAGTTCACACCTCCCTGTCCTCCGTGTTGCTCTCTCCCTCATGTGCTTAGCCCTTGTAATCTCTCCCTCCTCACAGGCTCCATTTGCTGTTTCTCTACCCCTGCACTCCTTGTTGCTCTTGCAGTTGGGTGTTTCTCCCCTTTGTTCCCTCCTCCCCTGTCCTCCGTGTTGCTCTCTCCCTCGTGTGCTTACCCCTTGTAACCGCTCCCTCCTCACAGGCTCCATATTGCTGTTTCTCTTCTCCTGCACCTTTTTGCTGGTTCTCTTGTGTGTTCCCCCCCTCAGTTCACATCTCCCACGTGCTCCGTGTTGCTCTCCCTCGTGTGTTTTGCCCTTGCCTCTCTCTCTCTCTCGTCACAGGCTCCATGTTACTGTCTCTACTCCCGCACTCCTTGCTCCTGCGTGCTTCCCCACTCAATTCACACCTCCCCTGTGCTCCGTGTTGATCTTTCCCTCATGTACTTTTCTCAGCGCAGAATCCATGCCACCGAAACATCCGCAAAGCCAATAGCTCTATAAGGAGCGACCGGTCAGCTTTGCTGTTTCGGTCTGTCTTTAACCAAAATTATATAAAGCACATATTTATTCATAGAGACTTTCACCCAACACCCACGTCCATTGGTCTGTTGTTCTGCCAATCACATTTTCTTCCGCCCACTACAGCATAGAGAAGAGGGTCAGTCTACTTTAGACATTGGCTAACTGTTCCTGTGGGTTTCGGCATTGTGCTGTTACACACGGAGCGCACCCGCACCCCGAGTAGTTCCCTTATGGCTGGAGCCTACTCCGGAAGTGTGTGCTTTTTAAACCAAAAACACTTGTACTTTAAGGTATCATTTTTATATGTTGGCGAGAGCCCAGCAGCCACCACCACATATAAGTTTTGTAAAAACAATATTGAAACAAAATAAGCATTGGTAAAGCCTTGAAGCTGGCAACAATTTGAGACCACTTGGCTTAGCCTGTGCTTGTTGTAGTCTGTGTATGGATCTCTGGTCTCTGCTGGCGAGGACGTGTGGGGTCGGGCTCCTTCTCTGGTCCAGGGATGGGACACGGGTTCTTGTACCAGCTACTGAGCGAGTTGGGGCTCTCTTGTTGGGGACGGGTTGCACCTCTCTTCTGACTGTCACTCGAGAGTGGTACCCCAGGGCCCCTTCGGTGCAGGGGGGTGATGTCTGTTGAGTGCAGAGGTATCAGGTTGGGAGAGCCCGGGGGTTCATCATACCTGCGCTATAGTGTCTGTGATATGCAGCGTAGTGATGTGAGCAGTGTTAGCCAGGGGACATAGAGCTGGGGATGGAGCTGCAGCGCCCTGAGGCCAGGCCTCTCTGAGCTGCCTCGTGCTTCGAGTGTAAGTGAGCTTGACTAATAGCTGCTCAGAGGGCGCTAATGCTGATTCGCGCTGCCCGCAGCAGGCGGCCCAGGGCAGAGTGTCTGCTATGGATGAACAGCGTCAAATTAAGCGGAAACGCTGACACTCTACACAGCAGAGGCCTAACTAGCGCCTCGAGGCTGGGCGGCGGGGACCCATGCAGCGCGCGAGCCGGATTAATATCACGTGTCTACTGCACTGTTTGTCTCCTGCTTAGTGCAGCCAGGCGCGTGTGCAAACTGCTGACTGCACGGTTTGCGTCGTGTGACAGTGCACCCAGGCACAGGTGTAGGGCTGCTGACTCTGCACGGTTTGCGTCGTGTGACAGTGCACCCAGGCACAGGTGTAGGGCTGCTGACTCTGCACGGTTTGGGTCGTGTGACAGTGCACCCAGGCACAGGTGTAGGGCTGCTGACTCTGCACGGTTTGCGTCGTGTGACAGTGCACCCAGGCACAGGTGTAGGGCTGCTGACTCTGCACGGTTTGGGTCGTGTTACAGTGCACCCAGGCACAGGTGTAGGGCTGCTGACTCTGCACGGTTTGGGTCGTGTGACAGTGCACCCAGGCACAGGTGTAGGGCTGCTGACTCTGCACGGTTTGCGTCGTGTGACAGTGCACCCAGGCACAGGTGTAGGGCTGCTGACTCTGCACGGTTTGGGTCGTGTGACAGTGCACCCAGGCACAGGTGTAGGGCTGCTGACTCTGCACGGTTTGGGTCGTGTGACAGTGCACCCAGGCACAGGTGTAGGGCTGCTGACTCTGCACGGTTTGCGTCGTGTGACAGTGCACCCAGGCACAGGTGTAGGGCTGCTGACTGCACGGTTTGGGTCGTGTTACAGTGCACCCAGGCACAGGTGTAGGGCTGCTGACTCTGCACGGTTTGGGTCGTGTGACAGTGCACCCAGGCACAGGTGTAGGGCTGCTGACTCTGCACGGTTTGGGTCGTGTGACAGTGCACCCAGGCACAGGTGTAGGGCTGCTGACTCTGCACGGTTTGGGTCGTGTGACAGTGCACCCAGGCACAGGTGTAGGGCTGCTGACTCTGCACGGTTTGCGTCGTGTGACAGTGCACCCAGGCACAGGTGTAGGGCTGCTGACTCTGCACGGTTTGGGTCGTGTGACAGTGCACCCAGGCACAGGTGTAGGGCTGCTGACTCTGCACGGTTTGGGTCGTGTGACAGTGCACCCAGGCACAGCTGTAGGGCTGCTGACTCTGCACGGTTTGCGTCGTGTGACAGTGCACCCAGGCACAGGTGTAGGGCTGCTGACTCTGCACGGTTTGCGTCGTGTGACAGTGCACCCAGGCACAGGTGTAGGGCTGCTGACTCTGCACGGTTTGGGTCGTGTGGCAGTGCACCCAGGCACAGGTGTAGGGCTGCTGACTCTGCACGGTTTGGGTCATGTGACAGTGCACCCAGGCACAGGTGTAGGGCTGCTGACTCTGCACGGTTTGCGTCGTGTGACAGTGCACCCAGGCACAGGTGTAGGGCTGCTGACTCTGCACGGTTTGCGTCGTGTGACAGTGCACCCAGGCACAGGTGTAGGGCTGCTGACTCTGCACGGTTTGCGTCGTGTGACAGTGCACCCAGGCACAGGTGTAGGGCTGCTGACTCTGCACGGTTTGCGTCGTGTGACAGTGCACCCAGGCACAGGTGTAGGGCTGCTGACTCTGCACGGTTTGGGTCGTGTGACAGTGCACCCAGGCACAGGTGTAGGGCTGCTGACTCTGCACGGTTTGTGTCGTGTGACAGTGCACCCAGGCACAGGTGTAGGGCTGCTGACTCTGCATGGTTTGCGTCGTGTGACAGTGCACCCAGGCACAGGTGTAGGGCTGCTGACTCTGCACGGTTTGGGTCGTGTGACAGTGCACCCAGGCACAGGTGAAGGGCTGCTGACTCTGCACGGTTTGCGTCGTGTGACAGTGCACCCAGGCACAGGTGTAGGGCTGCTGACTCTGCACGGTTTGGGTCGTGTGACAGTGCACCCAGGCACAGGTGTAGGGCTGCTGACTCTGCACGGTTTGGGTCGTGTGACAGTGCACCCAGGCACAGGTGTAGGGCTGCTGACTCTGCACGGTTTGCGTCGTGTGACAGTGCACCCAGGCACAGGTGTAGGGCTGCTGACTGCACGGTTTGGGTCGTGTGACAGTGCACCCAGGCACAGGTGTAGGGCTGCTGACTCTGCACGGTTTGGGTCGTGTGACAGTGCACCCAGGCACAGGTGTAGGGCTGCTGACTCTGCACGGTTTGCGTCGTGTGACAGTGCACCCAGGCACAGGTGTAGGGCTGCTGACTCTGCACGGTTTGCGTCGTGTGACAGTGCACCCAGGCACAGGTGTAGGGCTGCTGACTCTGCACGGTTTGCGTCGTGTGACAGTGCACCCAGGCACAGGTGTAGGGCTGCTGACTCTGCACGGTTTGCGTCGTGTGACAGTGCACCCAGGCACAGGTGTAGGGCTGCTGACTCTGCACGGTGCGAAGAGGTGAAGCTTGACTCTGCAGCCATGGGGACTAGGAAACGTTGACGATGACCAAAGTTCACAGGCGAGCTGTCCCTCGAAAGATGCCAAGTGTTGGGGGGTCAGTGTCCAGATTGGAGACCAACAAGCCTTGGCAACTGCAACCCACACGGTCAGAGAAAAGGTGCTTCGGTGTGGACCAGCAAGGTCCTGTAGATTCCCCAAGTGATGGAGAGTCAGGGCACATCTTAAGCAACCAGGAAAGCCAACTGAAAGTTAAAGTACCCTTCTCAGGGACCCACAGGTCGACGGACCAGGGATCGCAAAGGGACCTCGAGAGGAATCACAAAATACCAGCCCACGGAACACTCGTGGAGTGTAGGCCAGTAATCTTCAGTGGAATCACTGCTCGGGGTCTGGACTAAAAGTAGCCCAAAGCACAGCCTCAGGAATTGCCAAAAAGCATATGCAGCTGCAAATGTGCACGGTGTCCATGGGTTCGGGTTGCACGGTCCCCACAAGGGCTTCGGGTCTCAAGTTTGCTGAGAGCACTGGTCGCTCTTGCGGAAGCTTAGGAACCCACCTCCTGTGTTGCAAAATCTTCGGAGTCCTTCAGGAGCTGCGTAGATGCAAACCGGTCAGATGTGTCTTTGGTGCCTGCCTTGCAGGGGAGTAACTCCTTTACTCCAAGCGAGATTCTTCGGTCATCCAACGTAGTGTAGATAGTTGAAGTACTTGGTTTCTGTAGCAGAGTTTCGTCCAGGTAAATCTAAAGTCCTGTAGCCAGGGGTTCCTACTTTATACCCAAGGAAGGGGTGGGACAAACTATGGGGACCCACCTATGGGAGGGTCAGGACAGAGGGGTGGCTACACCCATGTCCTTTGTCCAGTTTCGCACCAGAGCAGGGGCTGGTAGCCCCATGCAATTGGTTTGAGCTGGACTATGCACAGGGACACCAAATGTGCCCCCAGTGGAGACATCAAAGCACTCTCAGAGTGCACCCACCCAGCCCCAATACACTAAAGCCTGTCTGGGAGGTGGTCACTCCCTGTGTCCAGCCTCCCCTGCTGGAGTTTCGTCCAGCAGCAGGAGGGCAGACTCATGTCTGTGGCTGGCAGCATCCATTTTGTGATGCCTGGGTCTGTGAAGCTGGTACCGGGTGTACCCGTGTAGTCATATTTCTCCCTCTGGTAGGGTGGAATCATACCTCCCCCACCAGTTACTGGTGGGGAGGTATGATTCCAAGGTGTTTGACACCAAACACAACATGTTTCCATGCAGCCGTTTTAAAGTTAGCATTTGCTGTGAGGTTATAATGCACTTAAGAGTATATGGTTGGCTGCATCACAAACAACCCCAGAATAAAGGTTCTGAAGGCATGCATGGGCACCCTCTCACATAAAATCCAGCTTTATTGAGCTTCATTTATATTATTTAAATACACAAAACAAGTAGACTTATTTGTACATGTCGTGAGAGGGAAATCCCATATTTGAAAACCAGTGTTACACAAAACACATTATACGCAAAACCCATATTGACATAAAGCATGACAACTTAATGACAAAACAAAGAACAAAACCATTCCATGAAATAATATAAACACATATATACCGATTCAACCAGTCCTAGATGTAACATTATACACTGGGCGGACACTATCGCATCACAAGGCTGTGCCTGCTGTCCTGCCTGTGGCTTGAGACAAGGGGTTACGCTTTGAAAGGGTGTTGCCTAGGGGGAGGAAATCCATGTCTAATGGGGTGTGTCGTGAGGAATTGGACAAATGTTGTTTCCTCCCCCTAGGCAACACCTGTTCAAAGTGCAACCCCACTGCGTAGCTGAAAGGCCAAGGGGATGGAACCACCCTCCCCTTTGCTTGCAGCTGGGGCTCATGGTGGGGTGCTCCACATCTGGAAGCCATGGTGTAGCACTGAAAGGCCTTGCAGAGGGCCCCTCTCTCCTGGGCCTCATAGCCATGGCTCAGTGCTGGGAGGCCCATGGGTCTATCCTAATCCTCTCAATGCTACACCATGACTGAGAGGCACAGCAGAGGGGCGCGCGTTGTGTGGGCCCCCACCCCTGGGTCCAATTACATTTTTCTCACAGTGCTGGAGGCTGGCCCTGTGCATGTGTTTCCAACAGGGGAATAGCAATCGGTAGTGCAGCAGGTGCCGTGGCACCAGGCTCAGACATATTAAGAGCCCAATGTTCCCATATTATTGCTTTATTTAACTGTGCAGCCAGTGGACGAGGGTGAGGGAAGCTTTCACTTTGCACCATGGCACCATTGCTGTGCTACGTCCCTCTCTTTCATGGGCCTCACAGCCATGTTCCAGAGCTGTGAGGCCTGCGAGAGGCCCTCCCTCCCCTGGGCATCACAGCAATGGTTGGACACTCACAGGAGGAGGCACCCACCTATGAGCTTAGCAGCACCGGAACATGGCTATGAGGCCCATGGGTCCTCTCTCAGGGGGTGTAGTTAACAATAGTGCAACAGGTGCAGTGGCACCAGGGCTCAAGTCTGTTAGGGACCCAATACACCCAAATTCTGGCCCTGTTGTACTGTCTGGCGTCATTTTCTTGCTTCAGGGTCCATGGCAACATTACTATGTCACTGGTTCCTTCTCCTATGCACCGCACAGCCATGGTCCAGAGCTTCTGTGCAGCTCACACAAGGCCCACTGCCCCCTAGGCCTCACTGTCATCGTCCAATGCTGAGAGGCCCAAGGGAGGGGGTCTGCTACCCAGGGCTTTGCAGCACAGGTTGATTCATGCGTTCCATGCTCAGGGCCAGAGGCGACATGTGAAGGGCTCAGCTATCAATAGTGTAGGAAGTGCAATGGAACCAAGGCCTCGGGGGGTTATGTGTCCAATGCACCCAAATCATGACTGTATTTTACTGTCCAGTCAGTGACCAGAGGGTAGTGGGGAGTCACACTTTGCCGTGCTTGCACCACGGCTTGCCTGCTCTCCTACACCTTGCAGCCACGATCCTGTCCTGCGAGGTCCAAGTGTCATTCTCTCCCTTGGACCTTACGACCATGGTCCAGTGCTCTCAGGCCTTCTAAAGTAGGGAGGCAGGGTGCAAATCAATCAATCAATCAATCAATCGAAATTTGTAAAGCACACTACTCACCCGTGAGGGTCTCAAGGCGCTAGGGGAGGAGGGGTTGCTCTTCATTGTAGATGCACCCAGCAGCCGGCTCCTGCTGGTGCCAAATGTCCAACTCTTTTTGCTTGCCAAGGGACTGATGTAGGCAAACATGCTGATCAATAGGGGGTGCAAACACAGGGGCCGATTCACAGAACTAACTTAAGACAAAATCCTAAACTTACTACTTTTGGTATTCACAGAAGTTAGGATTTTGTCTTAAGTTTGTCTTAAGACAAACTTAAGACAGTCTTAAGACAGACTTAAGACAGACTTAAGGCAAACTTAAGACAGACATAAGACAGATTTAAGACAGACTTAAGACAAAATCCTAACCTAAGTCTGTCTTAAATCTGTCTTAAATTTGTCTTAAGACAAACTTAAGACAAAATCATAACTTCTGTGAATACCAAAAGTAGTAAGTTTAGGATTTTGTCTTAAATTAGTTCTGTGAATCGGGTCCACAGAGTTTAGCTGGCGAGGCTGAAGCAGCTCATCCCAGTAGGATGTCACAACACTGTCTCTGGGAACAATCACTGCACAGTGGCCAGTGGCCAGCATTTGCTAACATGACAACTGAGAGGCAAGACTTGTACAGCGGCACTAGTATAATATATGTATATGTAGCAGAACTTTAAAATATATACTTATTTTATTAGTTTTTAATATGTATGTTTTTTTGTTTCATTGATATCTGCGCCAAGAAAGTTGCTTCTTGCAAAGCAGGTCAACAGTAGTCAATTGATGGCACTTCCTGTGGTGTCCTTGTCTGTGATTTCATGCTGAATGCAAATTAGAGGGGCCCCACACATTCCCTTTCCGTCCGGGGCCCCAGAAATCCTAGGACCAGCCCTGCCCAGACGTGCTCTTCTTGTAACAAAAACTGCATTACAATGTATGGACGTGTGATTTTACAGGTGCGTGCGTGCCAGTCCGCTGATGCACATTCACAGTGGGCTGTTCCAGAGGTCACTGATGTGTGCATTTTTCATCCATCCTAAGTTTCGCCTCTGCATGCTCACTTGAAGAAGCTGTATTCGAACGTCCGCCGTGGTCTTTCCTGGCTTCGGGGGATTACGCAAACAGTAATGTGTCTCTTCTGCGTGTGCAGCGCTGCGAGGCGCATCCGAAGCTCCCCACGTGCCTGCCACTAATGACTGTGATGGCGCACAGTCATGGCCGGAGCAGCGGGTGACAGGCCAGGGCCTCGCTTCAGCGGACCGCGCAGGCAGCGTCGAGGCACCCTGGGTCGGTTATGAAGCGGTTACAGCCTTGTTCAGGGCGCAGAGGGCATTAATTCAATAAGGCAGACATGAACCGGGCCCCCCATGTGCGATCCGTGAAGCCTCTTCGGCGCAGAGGGCCCCACTCCGTTCAAGGCCATTAAGGCTCTGTGAGATGTGCAGGGCTTTAAGTGGACCGGGTCTTGCCGGTGCTCAGCACTGGCCGTCCTAAAAAGCAGGCGTTGAGACGGGTCCATATCGGGTTTACATTTTTGCCCTCACCCTCAGGGTGAAATGTTTATTTTTTAACTCTGCAGCAATTCTACTCTTCACTGCCCCTGATATAACTTCAAAGACACTCGGGGGCTTATTTATGAGCCCTTGCGTCTCCTTTGTGCCGCCAGTACGTCACTTTTTGTGACGCACCAGCAGGGTAAAAAATGCGCCATGTTGCGTCATATTTGGAAAGTGACGCATGTAGGTAGATGCGTCACTTTGTAAACCCCTGCTCCACATTATACTTGCGCCAGGTATAATGTATACAGTGACGCAGTGAAATCTATGAGATTTCACTCATTACTTCTAGGACGCAAATGCATCAATATCTTACGCCTGCCCCACAGCAGGCGTAAGACTGACGCAAGCACATTTGAACTGGGATTTGAACTGGGATTTGCCCATGTGAAATGACCCATTGATGGAGTTGTGTCACATTCGTGACACACTCCAGCAATGCATCATTTTTGCACCCACAGATACGGCAGAAATACTGACGTATCTGTAACTCCTTGCGACATGATGCGTCATACCGTGAATATGACGCATCCAGCATGCCGCAAGGAGGGCGCACTGAAAAGTGACGCACCGCTGTTCTCACGCAGCGATGCGTCACTTTTCATAAATGAGGCCCTCGGTATAGTTCTTTCACAGTCTCATCATTTCAGAACTGAAGCACTTTCACTGTTGTATACAACAAAGCCACAGTTGGTGCCTATTTAGCTTATGCAACTAACAACCATTGGCAAAGCCAATAGTCTTGGCTTGTTGTATGGGTAATGTTGCTGAGCGAGTTTCCAGGTCACGCATAAATGCAACAGCCACCCTGGACTAAGAGAAGACCCTCTCAGCAGAATCCTAGCGGGACATTTAACCCTGCCACCTGGAGCTTCACTCTACCCACTGCGCCCTCCGTTGCCTGCTCTCCTTCTCCTGAGATGGCCTCTTTATTTCAGAGTGACATTACAAGCGATGAGCTTTGGGGTTGGGTCAAAGGCTCTGGCCTTGGGGATTGGGTCACAGGCTCTGGCCTTTGAGGTCGGTTCACAGGCTCTGGCCTTTGGGGTAGGGTCACAGTCTCTGGGCTTTGTGGTTGGGTCACAGGCTTTAGCCTTTGAGGTCGGTTCACAGGCTCTGGCCTTAGGGGTAGGGTCACAGTCTCTGGCCTTTGGGGTTGGGTCACAGGCTTGGGCCTTTGAGGTCGGTTCACAGGCTCTGGCCTTTGGGGTCGGTTCACAGGCTCTGGCCATTCAGGTTGGTTCACAGGTTCTGACCTTTAGGCTTGGGTCACAGGCTCTGACCTTTAGGCTTGGGTCACAGGCTCTGGCCTTTGGAGTTGGGTCACAGGCTCTGGCCTTTGGGGTTGGGTCACTGGCTCTGGCCTTTGGGTTTAGGTCACAGGCTCTGGCCTTTGGAGTTGGGTCACAGGCTCTGGCCTTTGGAGTTGGGTCACAGGCTCTGACCTTTGAGGTCGGTTCACAGGCTCTGGCCTTTGGTGTTGGGTCACAGGCTTGGCCTTTGGGGTTCGGTCACAGGCTTGGACTTTGGGGTTCGGTCACAGGCTCTGGCCTTTGGGGTCAGGTCACACCATCAACCCACTGTACATTGAAGCAGCACACTCACACAGAGCCACCCTCTCTCTACAGAGGAGAATCAAGCATTCAAGGCGCATTTCATTCAAACAAAAGAATACACAACCACACTCGCACCATTGTGCTGTTTTACTTAGAGTCTGTCGAACGCTAAAAAGAGAGGGTGGTTCATAGAAAAGCGTTTGTGAAACACAGGACAGAATACTGCACGAGGTGATATCACAAAACTATAGAGACACAAGCACTCTCTGGGGCATATTAGCAACGCTTTGCGATAACTATCGCAAAGCGCGCCTAGCGCTCATTTTTTTTATGCTGGCTATCGCAGGTTTTTATCGCGGAGATATCGCGTTATTAGCAATGCGTATCTCCAAGGCGATAAAAATTCCTGCAATAGCGGGGAAATCGCCATTTTGCAGGGAACATCGCTGGTTTTCCAGCGATGTTCCCTGCAAAACGGCGATAACGTTGCTGATACGACTCTGTGGTCGTATCAGCATAATCCACCCCCTATGCTAGGGATAGCTAAGTCAGGATTTTAGCAGACGTTAGATTTTGGCGAAAACTGCAGTTTTTGCCAAAATCTAACGTCTGCTGAAATCCTGTGGGCTACCTTGTAAATATCGCGATGTGAACATCAGCGATATTTTACAAGGCAGTCCATTGGGGTATGCCCAGTGACACCCACTTTGCATCTCTAAGCCAAAAAAGCGGAGATAAAGCCCTTGTTAATATGCCCCCAAGTTCGTAACTGTGTCTCCTGGGCGCTTTTTAGACAGCATGAGTCCTCCCATAAGAAGAGAAATGGCCCATAAACCCCTTCCAGTTACCAGGTATATCTGCAGCTTCTGCAGGCATTTGAATATTAGCCATAAATTGGGTCTCGAGGGAAGAGGGTGCAGGGAGCCGAGGCGTTGTTCGGAGCGCAGATATTTCAAGATGGCTGCCGTGCTGTCAAAAGCCACCGAGCTCTGGAATGGGCACTGACAGCAAATATGGATATATTCTCTGCTCCCCCATTTCTCTTACCTAATGAAGCGTCTGAAATTCCCAGCTGACATTGAACAGCCTAAAATAGGAGAAAGGGGGTGTCCACTGGCAGTGACGGGAGTGCCTCTGCTGAGGCGATGGAGGCCCCACACTCTGGCAGTGGAGAACAGCCTTAACACTGGAGACAGCAGGATGGGCAGTGAAGAGGAAAGCTGCTGACAGGCCAGCCCAGGTGTTATCAACAGACATTAGAAATTGATTTGCTGTTGTCCTGCGGTTTCTGAGGCTTGTGGCTGCATCATTCTGTGACCAGGGAAGACTCAAAGAGGGGAGGGGAGGGGTCTCCCTATATTGATGGGGTTGTTCTTTTCAAGCACATGGGGAAAGGGCGGGTTCAGCGTTATCTTCATTATTCAAATATTGCGGATTAGCTATTGGAGAAAAGGCCTTCGGGCCTTCGGACGTGCTCCCCTCCCCGAGCTTGTTGGCTTGTTTACCAGTTTTTATCTGTACTGCACTCTTCAGTGAAGCGCGCCTCAAAGTTCATTGTCTCCTATGAATGGCAAATCCGGGGATTTCAGGGATGGAACCTGTCTGTGATTGCTTGCGATCTTCGAGCTTTCCCAGCCTTGGGCTGAAACGCGTGTTTAAAGTGACTTTGAATCAAGATTAAGTTCAGAAGAAGCCACAAGCTCTACAAATCGTCGCACGCTTCTCAGCCAACGCTTTGTTTCAGGGTGAAATGCTTCACTTAGGGGCTGCGGGGAGATCCAGGGGTCCATCTAGACCAAACTATTGAATATGTCAATAATTCAGTTCCAGAGTAAACAATCACTTCAAGAGAGCCTGCTACCCTAGTCCTACAAGAGCCCTTACTCAAATGAGTAGGGAATCCTATTTGGTTTTTAGAAGAACCCTCCCCCTCTAACGCTAGCTAGCGGCTGGCCTCATCATAGGGTTCCCACCCGAGACGCACTGTGCACCTGGGTGGGCTTCGACACCTGATGTGCAGCTGTAAAGTGAGTGCGTGAGGGTTCTTCTGCAGGGCATCTTTTTCCTTTCTAGGCCACTCTGCATGGAACACTCTCCCTCTGCATCCAAGGCAGGAAAGTTCAGAACTTGCTTTTAAACCTGGCTATTCACTCTGTGGTTTTCTACTTGATGCTAAACTAGTGCCGGGACGCTCCCAGGAGCCTCTGTGCGCTCTATAAATATGTCTTCATCATCATCTTCATCATCTTCTACACATCAGATAGATTTCCCTCCTCTTCTGGGGAGGGGTCTTGCAGGATTAACGCAGATGGCTCACTATTAGTGATTGTCGAATTTTACTGGGAACTGGAGTGAGGCTTCATTCTTCCCAATCAATCAATAAATAATTCAATCAATCAGCATTTGCATAGCACAACATTGAGACCACCAGGGGTATCTTTGCACTGTGGGTGCAACGCCCCCATCAAACAACTAGGTCTTGAGTTTCTTTCTGAAGTCGGCTATGGATGGGTGCTGCCGGCAGATGGAGGGGAAGGTCGTTCCAGGTCTTGGCCGTGATGTAGGAGAAGGAGCGTCCTCTGCTGCGGCTGCGATGGATGCGGGGGACGCGCACGGGCCACGGAGGAGCAGCGCAGGTGTCTTGCAGGTAGATGGAAGTTCATTCGGTGGTTGATGTAGGCCCCTCGTTCATGATGCAGAGCTTTGTAGCCATGCAGGGGGATCTTGAACTGGCATCTCTTCTGGATGGTGAGCGAGGGGAGGTTTCTGAGGTGAGGGGTGATATGGTGCATTTGGGGAGGTGCAGAATGAGTCTGCCTGCAGCATTCTGTATCCTAGTTCAATAATTCACTACCTGAAATAGAATCCAGAGAGGGAGTGGGGTGTATTCTCTGTTCCTCGCTGTGAACCCCTGCAGAAGACTGCAAATTGCCTTCCCATTCCCATTCGATCGGATTGGTTATTACCAGCTGCACCAGATCTCGGAAAAGGCTCTGCGACCCTCTGAGATAGAAGCCTGACGGCACCACGAGGTAAAGGGCAACTGGAGGCCACTTACGCTCACCCACAGCGAGGGACACTGACGAACACGGCATAGGCATCGTTTCTGTTAACCATCAGAACTCTGAAGATGTTTTCTTATTTTTTTCTCAGAGTGTTAAAGGTTTCTTTACCCAGTTCTAACAGAGGACCTGGGCCCGTGGCTGCTCCACCTGTGTGTCGCGAGCCCATCGTCTTCTACTGCAGCTTCCTGGGGCTCTGCATGCTCAACTCTGGTCTGGTGCCAGATGCCTGAATGGAGTCTCACCCATTGTAAACTCTGTTAAAACTGTAACATGAGTACAACGTATCATGCTCACCTTTTAAAATATGGGCAGGTGCCTGTACACAGCCACCTTCCCTCGCAGTAGATTGTCTTTCTCTCTCTTGCTCTGACTTAAAATCTGATGATGAAAAATATGTCTTGGTCCCCAAAAGAGAGTGTCCGAGCCTCCTACCTGCGACCTCGGACACAAATTACGCAGCGTTGTTCCTCCACAGGAGAATATTGGATCTACCATTAGGGTGGACATAAAAGCTGAATAATCCATGGCTGTCTGTCTGATGTCTTCGCTGTGTCACTGTTGAGCAAAGTGCTCTGTCATCCTCGTGGTGGAGCATTTACTCCTATAGGAGCAACATGAGATGTACATTTTTTCTTGTGACTGGAACAACGCTGGCTTTATAGATTAAGAACGGACGTCAGTGGACTCAATGACGATACCCAATGGACAGACACAGTAAGAGAACCTGCTCACAGGGCCGGACTGGCAACCGAAACCGGCCCTGGCAAACCCCTGGGGGGAGAAGGGAGTGCAAGGGCCGGTTTTGGATGATTTTGCCTGCTCACCACCAGCTCGTCGACTCTTGTGAGTACGCATGTTAAAATGGTGACCATAAGTTGTGTGTCATACATCCAGAACGTACATCCAAACCTTCATTCTTCAATGGATATGTGCTTACGCATCTCTAGTTATCAAAGTACATTTTTTTTTATTTTTTGCAGAGTGTCATATAGCGCGAACTTGACCCGAATCCAATCAGGTATCAGAGCGCTTTACATAGCACCATTTTGTTAGGCACGGGGAGATTAAGTGATTTGCACAGGATGTTTTAGCGTCATTACCGAGACTCGAACCCAATTCCCCCAGGTCCGAGGCCGAGCGCCCTAGCCGTTAGGCCAACTCCTCTACCCTACATTACCATCCCTGCAGCAAAGGGGGGCGAGTTTCCCTTTTGATGTACTGTTATTTTATTCTGTGGACAGAGATAAATTGTGACGTGTTTAATAGTTTGAAAGAATGGAAAAATGGACAGTCCTTCAGCGAGGTTCATATTAGGGTTTAGCCAGTGCTGAGGAAGTCTGGTGACTTTAGAAAGCTCCCGCTCAGAGAAGGTTCCCCCTTCAAGGAGGGAATATTCAACCTGCCCGCAGCTCACACTGGTCCGACTTCCGGCCACAGGATGTGAGCGAGTCTCCCTGCACCTGAACGTGGCTTGTTCGTAGGATCAGGATGTGGGCTGAAGTTATGGTGAGTGCGGGTGGAGGCATCCTTGGGAGTTTGACATGGAATGGAGGCAGGCGCGCAACACCCATTGGGCTCACCGGGCTTCAGCTCAGCCCCCCCCCCCCTCATGTGTGTCAGCCCGGCTGAGACAGCCTCACGGGCTGGCGTCCGTCCAATTGCAGCGGGACCCGAGTACTTCACAGGTCTTTAAAAGACCATTTACTCGTTAATGAGGCTTTTGTTGTGTTTTCGCCCATTCTTACAGCCACCCTGTAATGTTACTACGTTCTGTAGGTGCTTGCTGTTATCCCCAAGGACTTGCTGGAGGCAGTGTAGAGGGTTATATATATTTATTAATACATATAAAGACTTCGCCTAGAGAGAGCACCGGGCAACACGCTCCGATCGCTTGCTCTCGCGCCGCGCTACTCGCGCATGCGCAGTAGCGTCCAATATGGCCGCTACTCGCATTACTGCCCTGACGTAGTGCGCGTCAACTAGACCGCAACACTACATATCTCCCCCTTTTTATACCATCCAACACAGTGTACTCCGACCCGGGGGTCAGTCCATTTCATAGTCTCTAAACTTGGATGGTCTCACCACTGCTCGCCCCACCCGGGTGTGTCTTACCGGAGTGATATGTCCTTCTCGGCCTCCTTCTTCGACCGGGCCTTCTCTCATTCCTTCTGGAGTGCCCTGGCCCCCTCTCTCTCCTTTCTCACCGTCTTCCCGGGTCCTTTCCTCCATGGGCCCTCCTTCCGGTATGTCTCTCTCTCCATCCTGTTCTTCACTTCTGTTCTCTCCGCACTCTCCTTTGGACGTCCCTGCGTCCCTTGTCGCTCCTTCTGTTGGTGTTTCCCCTTCCGTGTCCTCCCTGGGCCATTGTAGGATTTTGTTGCACTTGGCCATGCGATCGTGGGACCACACGTTTCCGTCACTGAGCAACGCTGCCCGGTCGTACACTTCTTCTACTCTTAGGGGTGGGGAGTACTTGCTTTCTCCCTTCCGCTTCAGAACTGCCAGCTTCACTCTGACCCACTCCCCTTTTTCCAATACTGTCTCCTTCACCTTCCTGTTGCGGTTGTAGTGGTCCGTATAAATGCGTTGTGCCTTCTCCAGGTTGTGTTGTACCACCGCTGGAGGCCATTTGCTGGTGATGGTCTTCTCCTGCCAAGCAACATTGTCTCTGGTGAAGGGTTGCCTTCCTCGCAGGATCTGGAAAGGGCTGTACCCCGTACCGGTGGGGGTGATGCGATATGCCCATATCGTACTTTGCACTTCTTTTTCCCAGTCTTTGCCCCTCGTGATGGCCGCTTGTATGGAGCCCATGAGCACCCTATTGAACCTTTCTACTTGTCCGTTACTGGCCGGATGATATATTGACGTGTGCCTAAGTAGGATGCCGTTCCTGTCAGCAAATTTGGTCCATTTGTCCGAGGTGAATTGGGGGCCATTGTCACTGATTATGGTCCTGGGTATGCCTTCCCTGAGGAACACTGCCTTGAGGAAGCGCAGTATCTCATCTGTGTCCATGACCTCTTGGATGTGTACCTCTGGCCACTTTGAGTACTTGTCCACTAACACACAGAGGTATTTAGGTATCCCCCGATCATCCAGTATAGGCCCTAAGATGTCCACTGCCACCTCTTCCCATGGGTTGCTGGGACTCGTGAACTTCCTTAGAGGCGGCCTCATTGGCTTCAGTATCTTGTCCGCTCCTTGGCACTGCACGCAGTCTCTCACGTGCCTCTCTACTTGCATATCCATTCCTGGCCACCAGTACGTTTGTTTGGTCCTGGCCTTCGTCTTCACAATTCCCAGGTGTCCTTCGTGTATTATGGAGAGCAGATCCGGTATTATGTTCTCCGGTGGTACCACTCTGTTTCCTCTGTATACGAACACCCCGTCGTTCCCCACTGACAGCTCTTCTCTGACCTCGTAGAACTGCCGGACCTTGGGTCTCTGTCGTCTCCGCTCCGGCCACCCTCGTACTATGTACATCTTGATGTCGTCCATGTCTGCATACGCGTCTTTCCACTCCTGTCTACTGATGGCTTTTTCAGGGTCGTCTGTCAGGGCTACCATCTCGTCTTCGTCTTCCGTGCCGTTGGAGGCACTTTCCATCGCTGACGCCCTGCTGAGGTAATCTGCAATCTTGTTTCTCGAGCCCGGTATGTACTCCACGTCGTACCGATACTCCAGGAGTTTCAGCGTCATCTTCGCAATCCGGGGTGTGGCACTGGCATGGCCGTCGGTGTCAAAACCTTCACTAGGGGTTTGTGATCCGTCTTCACTTGAAATCTTGTGCCCCACAGGAACTGACGGTACTTCCCCATGGCCCATACCACGGCCAGCATCTCTTTTTCGATCACACAGAATTTTTGTTCTGGTGACGTCAATGTCCTGGACGCGAAGCTGATCATCTCTGTCCCTCCTTCTGGTCTTTCTTGCATGAGCACCGCTCCTAACCCTTTGTCACTTGCGTCCGTCATCAATATGGATCGCCCCTGAGGATCGTACCCATGCAGCGGGATCGCTTGGCTGATCTCCCGTTTCACCGTGTCGAACTCTTCCTGCGTCTCTTCCGTCCACACAAACGCCGTCTTGTCCCTCGTGAGTTGCCTCATGTGGTGCGTTTTCGTGGCGAAGTGGTGGATGAACTTGCTGTAGTACTTCGCCATCCCTAAAAATGACCGTACTTCTTCCTTGGAGGTGGGCGGGGGTGCATCGCAGATGGCCTTCACGTTCCCTTTCTTCGGTGTTATCCCCTGCGCTCCTATCTCGTGCCCCAGGTATGTGACTGATGTCATCCCAAAATGACATTTCTCCCATTCTGCCGTCAGGCCGTTTTCCTCCAGGATCTTCAATACCGCTTCCAGCTTCTTGTCGTGGTCTTCCAGCTCTGTCCCCATTACTAGGATGTCGCCCTGGAAGTATTGCACTCCCTCTATGCCCTTGAATAGGCGGGCCATCAGCTTCTGGAACACCACTGCTGCCGAAGCTAGACCGAAGGGCATGCGGCAGAACTGGTAACATCCAAACGGCGTGATGAATGACGTCAGTTTCTTGCTCGTGGGATGCAGCACTACCTGGTGGTACGCCGATTGTAGGTCGATGGTGGAGAACCATTTCACGCCTTTCGTGCGGGCCAACATTTCCTCTATGCGTGGTAAGGGGAATTTTTCTACCACGATGCACTTGTTTAACTCCCTGAGGTCCACACATAGGCGCACCTTGCCTGACGGTTTCATGGCCACTACCAGAGGCGCCAACCACTCCGCGCTGTCGATGGGTTCGATGATTCCCCCGTCCTCCAGCCGGTGTAGTTCCTGTTGTACCGCCTCTCTCACTGCGATCGGTATGTTCCTCACTTTGTGCGCTACAGGGCGGACGTTTTCCTTAAGGACGATCTTGTGGGAGAACTTCTCGAGTTTTCCGATTGTGCCGCCAAAAACTTTCGGGTGTCCACTCCGCCATTTCTCCGCCGTCGACTCATCTCCGTCCAGGGTTACCATCACTTGGGTGTCCCCTCCGGGGTTCAGCTGTACGCCCAACTCTCCTTGGTCCATCTATCCCAGGACTGCAGGTCCCTTCTCCGCAACATAGTTTGCAGTGGGCGCTTCGTTCTTTGAACTGGAACGGTAGCTTCCTGAACCCTACCATCGGGATAGGTTCCCCTGTGTAGGTGACTGGTCGTATGTCGGGTGGTTCTAGATGGGTGCCCAAGGTGGGTTTGAACCTCTCGTTCCACACCGATCTTTGGACGATCGTGTAAGGAGACCCCGAATCCGCCACTATGGTGATTCCTACTCCTCGAATGATCATGTCACACTGGGGCTTGAGCGATCTCCTCCCATCGATGCCCAGCACCTGGTCCTCCACACACAGGACTTCGTCGTCTTCCTCCTGACCCTCTACTTCTTCTCCTGCATCTTGCGCCACGAATTTCACCGCGTGCTGTCTCCCTTTCCTTCGACATACTTTCTCGTAGTGGCCGACCAGGCCGCAGAACGCACACTTGGCTCTGAAGGCGGGGCACCGTTTGTCGTACGCTGCATGGCTCGAGCTTCCACATCTGTAGCACCTCACCGTTTCTCCTTTGTCTTGCTTCCATGTTTGTCCTGGTTTTCCTTTCCCTTTGGGTGTTCCTCTGTACTCCCCAGGCGCTGTTTTTCCTCGTCCGTACTGGTCCGCGTCATCCACCTTATTGACTGCGAGTCTTGGGGCTTGGTCTCTCTTTGCGGCCTCTGGACAGCACTTGGTCAGTTCTGCCCTTTTCACTATGGCGATCACGTCTTTCAGCGTCGCATCTCCACTCGCCCACAGTTTATCTTGCACCGTCTTGCTGGTCGTATGCATTACGATTTGGTCCTTAATGAATTCTTCCTGTAGCGCTCCATACTTGCACGTTATCGCAAGTTTCCGCAGCGCCGCCACGTAGTCGTCTATCGATTCCCCCGCTTCTTGCTTCCTCTGCTGGAAATTGTAGCGGTCGATGGAGGTGCACACTGCAGGACGATAGTGGTTGTCCAAGTCTTCAATGGCGTGTTTGAACACGTCCGTGTCCGCTGCCGGTCTGGTGACCGGTGTGAGGTTCTGGAATACCCGTATTCCTTCTGGTCCTAGATTGTGTAAGAGTATCCTCTTCCTCCTGGCACTGGAGAACGCCTCCTCGTTCTCATCTTCCAGCGCTTCCAGGTAATTTTTAAAGTACTCCCTCCAGTCTTCCCACTTCATTTGGTGTTCTCCTGGACGTGGAAGGAACGGGATCGGCGTCGTTAAAGCTGATGCCTGTGCACTCATTTTGGCTTCCACCTGTTTCCTCGGGCTACCTGGCGCGTCTGTCCTCTCTCCCCTTCTTCGGGTTCCCGGGGCCTCGTTAGAGCTGCCTGCGCCGTCGTCTCCCGATTCCGCCAGGGTCTCCGCTGCCTTCCTGCGGTCCGCCTGTAATGTTCCTCCACCTCGTGGCCGGCACACTCACTGCCCACGTGCCACCCTCTGGCGTCTGTCTGCCACTGCCGCACTCTCCCGGTGCGTAGGCGTCTGTCCTCGACCCCCTCGGTCTTCTTACCGCGTGGGGTGACGTCCCTCCTCGTGGGTTTTCCTCCCAGAAGCAAGTTGGGGGGCAATTTCCTCCTGGGTCACACAGGGTCCTCACCTTCCGAGCCTCGTCGCCACTGTAATGTTACTACGTTCTGTAGGTGCTTGCTGTTATCCCCAAGGACTTGCTGGAGGCAGTGTAGAGGGTTATATATATTTATTAATACATATAAAGACTTCGCCTAGAGAGAGCGCCGGGCAACACGCTCCGATCGCTTGCTCTCGCGCATGCGCAGTAGCGTCCAATATGGCCGCTACTCGCATTACTGCCCTGACGTAGTGCGCGTCAACTAGACCGCGACACTACACACTCTGCCTATGGCTGGAAGACTTAGCCCCCCCACCCCCGAAATCTTTTTCAGCCCCCCCCCCCGAAATTTGGCTCTAGTTGCCCGCCTGAATGGAGGGGTCTGGGTAATGACTTGGGGGTTGATGCAGGTGGTGACGGGTTAGGGGCGGAGAGATGCTGGAGGTAGGTATGAAGGGACTGCTGCCTATTAAAAAAAACTTCACAGGCTCCGCCCTTCGCAAAGCCTGCTTCATAGCTGTGTGCGCCCTGCTAAATATCCGAAGAGTGGCCGTCCTCACGTCCAAGTGAATTATCAGCACTTGGGTGCGACTGTGACTTCTCTTCAGTCAAATGCTATTAAAAACGAACATTATTTAAACTAACTCAAAACGGTGCGCAGAAGAATGGTTCACCAATACATCATTATTACACAAACTAACTGTGGAAACTAAACACAAGAATCCAAACAGGGAAAGCAGCCCCCCCTCCCTCCCCCTGCCCTGGAGCCCGGGTATAAATATGGGATTACCGTGATCGCTGGAGCTCTTGACCTCACGATCCCTCCAGATGTCACAACGTATTTCAAGCTCCTCACATATATTGTGACCACGTTTCCCTCTTGGCGCTTCATTAACCTTTGAGTCTTTTCTGCCTGGATCACATTTTTAATTTGACTCGAATTTACTGTGACTTCTGTCTCAGAAATTGGCTCATTACACTTCAGGGTCACCTTGGGAGCCTATGAAAGTTTAATTGAACACAAACTAAGGGTAAATCCGATTTATTGGAACAAGTATTTTAATTACACTATTAAACTTTGGGGTCACCTATGAGCGAGAAGAAGGGAGAGGATTAAACAACCTTGGAAACATTTGTAGGGATTTTACATTGGAATATGTTGCTTTTCATGTCTAATGAAGTCCAAAACAGTATAAAAAAGAGAAAAAAAGCTGGGCACATCACGACAGCGTGTGTCTTCCCGCTGCCTCTCATGGCTACGAGCCCGGGGCCACCATTTGCAGCTGCGTATCGTCTGAACTCCAGAGCCTCTGAGCTCTCACGGTGATGACAGTAGTAACCCCAGTGTGGCAGCATTTTATTGTATTGTGCA
Organism: Triturus cristatus; assembly: GCF_964204655.1. NCBI lineage: Eukaryota > Metazoa > Chordata > Amphibia > Caudata > Salamandridae > Triturus > Triturus cristatus. The sequence goes on from NC_140582.1 coordinate 1,227,489,544, forward strand.
TTTGTGGGGGGCTGCAGCACTTACCCAAATCAATAGAAAGCTAAACCATGTAGGGTGTGAGGTTGGACGTGTGTAGATTTAAGCTTACACGAGGAGTGTTTTCATGTCCTGCGTGGTGACCACCAAGGTGCGGTTATCGTGTTATGGTCAGTGTGCCCGGTGGTGATGGGTGATAATACGTGAGACCTAGATGTACACATTCGTAATAAGGCCTAAGGGCCAGATGTGTGTAACTTTTTTGAGCTCGCAAACGGCCTGGTTAGCAGAATTGGGACGTTTACGACTGCAAAAAAGCCATTTTGAATGTACAAAACCCCATAGGGTTTGCAATTCGGTATTAGGAAGGGGCGTGTTTAGGGGTCCCTTCCTAACAGTGACTCACAGGGGTATGTGTGTATGTTTTGCAACCGAAATGTGTTCGCAAAACGTTCACATTTTACCCCCATCTCCAAATTGGCGGTAACCCATTTGCAAATGAGAAGGGGCCCCCATGGGATCCCTTCCCCTTTGTGAATGGTTGTAAACACATTTTTAAGAGCAGGCAGTGGTCCCACGGACCACACTTTAAAAATGGAAAGAAAACGTATATTGCTTTATTTAAAAGCAACAATAGACATGGTGGTCTGCTGACCCCAGCTGGCCACCATCCCTGTGATTTTAGAAATTTCCAATGGGTCGTCAATTGCAACCTACCTCATGAATATTAACCCCTTCGATGCTCATGACGGAACGGTTCCGTCATGAGCATCGGTTGGGCTGTGCTCATGACGGAACCGTTCCGTCATGAGGACAGCCCCCGGGGGAAGCGCTGGCGCTCCCCCCCTTTTGCCTCGATCTTGCCCCCCTTTACGGGGGTGGCAGCGGAAGAGCTTCCGCTGCCACCCCCGACCCCCCCCGAGCCCCCCCACGCTTTCTGATGACGTCAGCGCGCACAGCGCGCGCCGGCGTCATCAGGAAGCGTTGGACGCGCTGGAATCCATTTCTTCCAGCGCGTCCAAGGCAGCAAGAGGTAGGTTCCGTTGTCCGGTGGGGGCCGCGGGGGTGATTTCTTTTGTATTGAGGCATCGGGGGAGAGGAAAGAGTATTTCCTCTCCCCCGATGTCTCAATACAGGGCATTCCTGCTCCACGATCGCGCACAGCGTCGCGATCGTGGAGTAGGGATGCCCCACTAGACACCAGGGATTTGTTTATTTGGATTTGGGAAGCGACCCCTTAGGCAAGGGTCGCTTCCTTGGGGACGAAAATTTTGCAAAGTCTTTTCTGCCCCCCCTGGGGGCAGATCGGCCCGCTTTCTGCGCGTTTCTGCCCCCGGGGGGGGCAGAAAAGCCCACTAGTCACCAGGGATGCTGTTCCTACTATGTAGGAAGCGACCCCTTGGGCAAGGGTCGCTTCCTTGGGGGCAAATTTTGTTGAAGTCTTTTCTGCCCCCCCTGGGGGCAGATCGGTCCGCTTTCTGCGCGTTTCTGCCCCCGGGGGGGGCAGAAAAGCCCACTAGACACCAGGGATATTGGTTATGCTATGTAGGAAGCGACCCCTTAGGCAAGGGTCGCTTCCTTTGGGGGCCAAATAATTTGAAGTCTTTTCTGCCCCCCCTGGGGGCAGATCGGTCTTCTTTCTGCCCGTTTCTCCCCCTAGGGGGGGCAGAAAAGCCCACTAGACACCAGGGATGTCTATTTCGTTATGTAGGAAGCGACCCCTTGGGCAAGGGTCGCTTCCTAGGGTGGTAAAGTGATTAGGAGACTTTTCTGCCCCCCCTGGGGGCAGATCGGTCGTCTTTCTGCCCGTTTCTGCCCCCAGGGGGGGCAGAAAAGCCCACTAGACACCAGGGATGTCTTTTTCTTTATGTAGGAAGCGACCCCTTGGGCAAGGGTCGCTTCCTTTGCGGCCTAATTTTTTAGAATACTTTTCTGCCCCCCCCTGGGGGCAGATTGGTCGTCTTTCTGTCCGTTTCTGCTCTTTGGGGGGGGGCAGAAAAGCCCACTAGACACCAGGGATATAAATATTATTGTAGGAAGCGACCCCTTGGGCAAGGGTCGCTTCCTTGGGCCCCTAAATGTTTTGAAGACTTTTCTGCCCCCTCTGTGGGCAGATCGGTTTTATTTTTTTGCCGTTTCTGCTCCCATTGGAGGCAGAAAAGCCCACTAGACACCAGGGAATTAGTTCAATTAGAAATAGAAGTGACCCCTCGCTTCCAGGGTGCAATTTGTTATATGTATTTGGGTCACCTGCCCCGGGACTGAATAGCCTTTTTTTTCCTGCTGTTTTCTGCCTGACCTGGCACACAAACCGATTGACCATTTGAGTAGTGACATGGCATGTTATAATGTTTATTGTTATATGTTTTGTGATTTCCAATTGTAATGTTTTTTTTGTTTACTTTTTTGTTCTAGGTGAAGGCTTTTCTTCTGTTCACGGTGACATTTTGGTTCTGGTGGTTTTGCTGTTTGTGTAGTTTGGTAAGAGACTGTTTTTTTGTACAATGCAAATGTGTTTGATTTCTCTGCCTGTTTTTTTTTGCAAATGGTGTAATAATAGCAGTATGTTTGGTTTTTGAGTTTCAAAAACTTTTTGCATTGGTGCATGATGTGTATTTTGTTGTCTTGTGAGTAATTTGTTTTTTTTTCTTCTTTCTAGTTTGATATCGTTGGTCTTTGCTGTGTCACTGCAGAGTTTGTTTCTGGTGAGTGTAGCTGTCTCTTTTGATTTTGGATTGTATAGTTTTTGAGTACATTGATCTTATTGATATAAGGTACACATTTCTTTACTTACTTGGTTTGCACATTGTTGGTTGTTGTTGACTTGTTTGTGCAGTCTTCCATCTTAGTAGGTATAATGGCTAGCCGCAGGATGACTGCTCAGCAGGTTGTTGGTTTGCTGTTTGAGTCTTCCTCTGATATTGGGTCAGAGACTGACTCTGCTTCTGAGGGAGAGGGGGCAGGGGACGATTCTGGCAGTGAGTTTTCTCTCCGTATGGGGTCATCGGATGATGAAGATACTCTTAGCGCGGATGAAGTGCCTGTGTTAGAGGAGGAGACTGATGTGCCGATAGTGCGGCAAGAGGCATCTGGGCTGCAGCCTGCGCCTGCAAGGCTTCCCGTTGGTGTAGTGCGGCAAGAGACATCTGGGCTGCAGGCTGGGACTGCAAGGCTTCCCGTTGGTGTAGTGCGGCAAGAGGCATCTGGGCTGCAGGCTGGGGCTGCAAGCCTTTCCGTTGGTGTAGTGCGGCAAGAGACATCTGGGCTGCAGGCTGGGGCTGCAAGTCTTCCCGTTGAAAGTGATGACCTCTGGGTTGCCCCTGGCATGGTGCAGCCGGAATTTCCTGAGTTTACTGGTGTTCCAGGGTCTAGAGTGAATACCGAGAACTTTTTGCCTGTAAATTTTTTTCAGTTGTTTATGGACAATGTGTTTTTGGCAGAGATTGTTGAGCAGACTAATTTGTATGCCGAACAGTTTTTGAGGGACAACAGTGCCAGTCTTAAGCCACACTCTAGAGCTACCCGGTGGACTCCCACAAATGTTGAAGAGATGAAGAAGTTCTTGGGTTTAACTTTTTTGATGGGCTTGCTAAGGAAGCCATCATTGGCTTCATATTGGTCTAGCAGTCCCTTGATGGCAACGTCTATTTTTCCGGCAGTCATGAGTCGTGACAGGTATTTGCTTCTGCTTCGGATGATGCACTTTGTAGATAATGGTTTAGCGTTGCCACGAGATCACCCTGATTGTGACCGTCTTTTTAAGATTAGGCCTGTCCTTGATCACTTTGTTGATCGATTTTCTGAGATTTATGCCCCTGGTAGAGAAATTGCAGTGGATGAGTCTTTGGTGTTGTTCAAGGGCCGCTTGGTTTTTAGGCAATACATTCCTAGTAAGAGGGCACGCTATGGAATAAAGCTGTATATGCTGTGTGACAGTAGGACTGGATATGTCTCTAATTTCAGGGTGTACACCGGTAAGGAATCTAGGTTTAACCTCCCTGGTTGTCCGTCCACTTTTGGAGTGACTGAGAAAATTGTTTGGGAACTTGGAAGAGGATTTTTTAACAAAGGCCACCATTTATATGTAGATAACTTCTACACTGGTGTACGGTTGTTCAGGGAATTGGCCAAAGTGGACACTTTTGCTTGTGGCACAGTCCGCTGTAACCGTAAAGGTTTTCCGAAAGAACTTGTTTGTCAAAAGCTTGTGCGGGGACAGTGCAGTGCGTTGCGTTGCCAGGAGCTTCTTGCTGTGAAGTTTACAGACAGGAGAGATGTCTACATGCTGACTTCCATCCATGATGAAAGCACTGCACCTGTGACTGTTTGGGGTCAGGTCGCTGAAGCGCGCAAACCTGTATGTGTTTTAGACTATAATAGGTACATGGGTGGTGTTGACAGAGTAGATCAGAGGTTGGAACCTTACACTGCTCTTCGTAAGGCTTACATTTGGTACAAGAAGTTGGCTATCCATCTTTTCCACTTGGCAATGTTTAATGCTTTTGTTGTGTTCCAGGATTCTTGCCCTGAGTCAACGATGACTTTTGTTAAGTTTCAGGAGTCTGTAATAGGCAGCCTTGTTGTAGTGGAACAGGCAAGTGTTCCTAGAGTTGGACTGGTGGAGGATGTTGCTAGATTGAAAGAACGCCACTTTCCAGATCACATTCCTCCCACACCCGCAAAAGATTTTCCCAGTAGGAGATGTAGAGTCTGTTGGCGAAGAGGTACGCGGAAGGAGTGTCGTATGTACTGCCCCGATTGTCCCTCTCATCCTGCACTGTGTCTCTCTGCTTGTTTTAGAGCGTACCACACGCGAAAAATTTTTTGGGAGGATTCTTGAGTGGTAAAGTGAACTGGCTGGTCTGTATTCTTTGGATAATTTGATTCTGTTTCAAGGTTGGTGTTAGTGCAATGTATTTAGTTGCTGATTTTCTGTTAGAAAATTTGTATCTATTTGCGATTTGTTTGTGTTTTTATTTTTTTCTAAAAAAATCCAAAATGTGATGGCGGTGTGTGTAGGCTTGCGCTTGGCTGTTGGTGTGTGTGGACTGGCACTTGGTTGGTGGTGTGCGTGGAATGGTGCTTGGCTGACGGTGTGCGTGGACTGGCGGTGTGCATGGACTGGCGGTGTGCGTGGACTGGTGCGTGGCTGGTGGTGTGCGTGGCTGGTGGAGTGCGTGGAATGGTGCTTGGCTGGCGGTGTGCGTGGAATGGTGCTTGGCTGGTGGTGTGCGTGGAATGGTGCTTGGCTGGCGCTGTGCGTGGACTGGTTCTTGGCTGGCAGTGTGTGTGGACTGGTGGTGTGTGCGGACTGGTGTTTGGCTGGTGGTGTCCGTGGACTGGAGCTTGGCTGGTGGTGTCCGTGGACTGGAGCTTGTCTGGTGGTGTGTGTGGACTGGAGCTTGGCTGGCGGTGTGTGTGGAATGGTGCTTGTCTGGTGGTGTCCGTGGACTGGAGCTTGGCTGGCGGTGTAGGTGGATTGGCGATTGGCTGCCGGTGTGCCTGGACTGGCGATTGGATGGTGGTGTGCCTGGACTGGCGCTTGGCTAGCGGTGTGCGTGGACTGGCGTTTGGCTAGCGGTGTGTGTCGACCGGTGCTTGGCTGGCTGTGTGTGAGTAGTGACTTTCTGCTGGTCACTACACACACTGCTAGCTGAGTGCCACTCCACGCAATCCTTCTGCCTGTGTAGTTGCTGTGTCTGGATTGTGGGCGTGTGAAAGTGATGGGCCCTTGAATGGCGCTGTGTGCCGGTGTGAGTTTTGTTATGTGATGGGCCCGCGGCTGGCGGTGTGAATGGTTTTGTATGTCTCACACGTATGAAAGGTGTATGAATGGCCTGTAAAGAGGTTGGTGCCTTGTCGTGGCTTTACAGCTCACGAGCTGTGAGTCAATGGTTCAGTTTCTTGCCCTTTCAATTATTACCAGTGCATTTCATTTTTTGTGAAATCACTTGGTAATACAATTTTATCTACTGAACCATCACTCACCCTCGTGCCAAATCCAACCAGTATGTGCGTGTGCTTGCGGGTTAGATGACTGTGCAGTAATATTTGTTTTTTTGAAGCAGGGTGTACCTTGTCCCTTTTTGGTGATTTTTGTACTGTGTTGCTTTTGTACCTGGTGGTGCGAATGGTCTTGTTTGTATCACGTATGAAAGGTGTGTGAATGGCCTGTAAAGCGGTTGGTGCCTTGACGTGGCTTTACAGCTCACGAGCTGCAAGTCATTGGTTTGGATTTTTGTGAATTTAATTATTGACAGTGCATTTCATATTTGTGAAATCTCTTGTTAATAAAATTTAATACACTGAACCATGACTTGCCCTCGTGCCAAATCCAACCAGTATGTGTGTGTGTTTGAGGAATAGATGGTTGTGCAGGAATCTTTTTTTTTTGTTTCTCTGCCAAGGTACACTTTCCATGTAAGAATAACCCACCAACTGTAGATATTGTCGAAAACCTTTGGGAGTTCATGGTGATGTCTCTCTAGTGATTTGAAAAATATTTTTTATCCCCATTGTCCTGTAAACCTCAAATTGTCTGCCACATTTTCTTTGCAGTATTATTCCTAAATTCTCACGCTGTAGTAACAATAGGTAATCTGGTTATGCAAGGGGGGTTACTTTTGTTTTTTGCCCAGGGCTCGGCGGCCATCTAGGGAAACCTACCAAACCCAGGCATTTTTGAAAACTAGACACCCGGCGGCTTCCAGGGAGGTATGGCTTGCGTGGATCCCCCAACGTTTCCTTACCCAGAATCCCCTGCAAACCTCAATTTTTGCCCAAAAAATCACTTTTTTCACACATTTTGGGGTGGGAAAGTAGTGGCATCACCGGGCTCACACAAATTTACCACCACCCAGCGTTCCCCCAGGTCTCCCGGTAAAAATGGTGCCTCACTTGTGTGGGAGGCCCAAGTACCCGCGGCAGGCAAGGGCCCCAAAGGTAGTGAGGCCACCTCAAGATGGCCTATCGCCAAACCACCTGGTTTTGCAAGGGGGGTCACTTTGGTTTTTGGCCCGGTGCGCGGCGGCCATCTAGGGAAACCTACCAAACCCAGGCATTTTTGAAAACTAGACACCCGGCGGCTTCCAGGGAGGTATGGCTTGCGTGGATCCCCCAACGTTTCCTTACCCAGAATCCCCTGCAAACCTCAATTTTTGCTCAAAAAATCACTTTTTTCACACATTTTGGGGTGGGAAAGTAGTGGCATCACCGGGCTCACACAAATTTACCACCACCCAGCGTTCCCCCAGGTCTCCCGGTAAAAATGGTGCCTCACTTGTGTGGGAGGCCCAAGTACCCGCGGCAGGCAAGGGCCCCAAAGGTAGTGAGGCCACCTCAAGATGGCCTATCGCCAAACCACCTGGTTTTGCAAGGGGGGTCACTTTGGTTTTTGGCCCGGTGCGCGGCGGCCATCTAGGGAAACCTACCAAACCCAGGCATTTTTGAAAACTAGACACCCGGCGGCTTCCAGGGAGGTATGGCTTGCGTGGATCCCCCAACGTTTCCTTACCCAGAATCCCCTGCAAACCTCAATTTTTGCTCAAAAAATCACTTTTTTCACACATTTTGGGGTGGGAAAGTAGTGGCATCACCGGGCTCACACAAATTTACCACCACCCAGCGTTCCCCCAGGTCTCCCGGTAAAAATGGTGCCTCACTTGTGTGGGAGGCCCAAGTACCCGCGGCAGGCAAGGGCCCCAAAGGTAGTGAGGCCACCTCAAGATGGCCTATCGCCAAACCACCTGGTTTTGCAAGGGGGGTCACTTTGGTTTTTGGCCCGGTGCGCGGCGGCCATCTAGGGAAACCTACCAAACCCAGGCATTTTTGAAAACTAGACACCCGGCGGCTTCCAGGGAGGTATGGCTTGCGTGGATCCCCCAACGTTTCCTTACCCAGAATCCCCTGCAAACCTCAATTTTTGCTCAAAAAATCACTTTTTTCACACATTTTGGGGTGGGAAAGTAGTGGCATCACCGGGCTCACACAAATTTACCACCACCCAGCGTTCCCCCAGGTCTCCCGGTAAAAATGGTGCCTCACTTGTGTGGGAGGCCCAAGTACCCGCGGCAGGCAAGGGCCCCAAACGTAGTGAGGCCACCTCAAGATGGCCTATCGCCAAACCACCTGGTTTTGCAAGGGGGGTCACTTTGGTTTTTGGCCCGGTGCGCGGCGGCCATCTAGGGAAACCTACCAAACCCAGGCATTTTTGAAAACTAGACACCCGGCGGCTTCCAGGGAGGTATGGCTTGCGTGGATCCCCCAACGTTTCCTTACCCAGAATCCCCTGCAAACCTCAATTTTTGCTCAAAAAATCACTTTTTTCACACATTTTGGGGTGGGAAAGTAGTGGCATCACCGGGCTCACACAAATTTACCACCACCCAGCGTTCCCCCAGGTCTCCCAGTAAAAATGGTGCCTCACTTGTGTGGGAGGCCCAAGTACCCGCGGCAGGCAAGGGCCCCAAACGTAGTGAGGCCACCTCAAGATGGCCTATCGCCAAACCACCTGGTTTTGCAAGGGGGGTCACTTTGGTTTTTGGCCCGGTGCGCGGCGGCCATCTAGGGAAACCTACCAAACCCAGGCATTTTTGAAAACTAGACACCCGGCGGCTTCCAGGGAGGTATGGCTTGCGTGGATCCCCCAACGTTTCCTTACCCAGAATCCCCTGCAAACCTCAATTTTTGCTCAAAAAATCACTTTTTTCACACATTTTGGGGTGGGAAAGTAGTGGCATCACCGGGCTCACACAAATTTACCACCACCCAGCGTTCCCCCAGGTCTCCCGGTAAAAATGGTGCCTCACTTGTGTGGGAGGCCCAAGTACCCGCGGCAGGCAAGGGCCCCAAACGTAGTGAGGCCACCTCAAGATGGCCTATCGCCAAACCACCTGGTTTTGCAAGGGGGGTCACTTTGGTTTTTGGCCCGGTGCGCGGCGGCCATCTAGGGAAACCTACCAAACCCAGGCATTTTTGAAAACTAGACACCCGGCGGCTTCCAGGGAGGTATGGCTTGCGTGGATCCCCCAACGTTTCCTTACCCAGAATCCCCTGCAAACCTCAATTTTTGCTCAAAAAATCACTTTTTTCACACATTTTGGGGTGGGAAAGTAGTGGCATCACCGGGCTCACACAAATTTACCACCACCCAGCGTTCCCCCAGGTCTCCCGGTAAAAATGGTGCCTCACTTGTGTGGGAGGCCCAAGTACCCGCGGCAGGCAAGGGCCCCAAACGTAGTGAGGCGACCTTTGGGATAGGCAATGTTGATGTTGCCTCACTACGTTTGGGGCCCTTGCCTGCCGCGGGTACTTGGGCCTCCCACACAAGTGAGGCACCATTTTTACCGGGAGACCTGGGGGAACGCTGGGTGGTGGTAAATTTGTGTGAGCCCGGTGATGCCACTACTTTCCCACCCCAAAATGTGTGAAAAAAGTGATTTTTTGAGCAAAAATTGAGGTTTGCAGGGGATTCTGGGTAAGGAAACGTTGGGGGATCCACGCAAGCCATACCTCCCTGGAAGCCGCCGGGTGTCTAGTTTTCAAAAATGCCTGGGTTTGGTAGGTTTCCCTAGATGGCCGCCGCGCACCGGGCCAAAAACCAAAGTGACCCCCCTTGCAAAACCAGGTGGTTTGGCGATAGGCCATCTTGAGGTGGCCTCACTACGTTTGGGGCCCTTGCCTGCCGCGGGTACTTGGGCCTCCCACACAAGTGAGGCACCATTTTTACTGGGAGACCTGGGGGAACGCTGGGTGGTGGTAAATTTGTGTGAGCCCGGTGATGCCACTACTTTCCCACCCCAAAATGTGTGAAAAAAGTGATTTTTTGAGCAAAAATTGAGGTTTGCAGGGGATTCTGGGTAAGGAAACGTTGGGGGATCCACGCAAGCCATACCTCCCTGGAAGCCGCCGGGTGTCTAGTTTTCAAAAATGCCTGGGTTTGGTAGGTTTCCCTAGATGGCCGCCGCGCACCGGGCCAAAAACCAAAGTGACCCCCCTTGCAAAACCAGGTGGTTTGGCGATAGGCCATCTTGAGGTCGCCTCACTACGTTTGGGGCCCTTGCCTGCCGCGGGTACTTGGGCCTCCCACACAAGTGAGGCACCATTTTTACCGGGAGACCTGGGGGAACGCTGGGTGGTGGTAAATTTGTGTGAGCCCGGTGATGCCACTACTTTCCCACCCCAAAATGTGTGAAAAAAGTGATTTTTTGGGCAAAAATTGAGGTTTGCAGGGGATTCTGGGTAAGGAAACGTTGGGGGATCCACGCAAGCCATACCTCCCTGGAAGCCGCCGGGTGTCTAGTTTTCAAAAATGCCTGGGTTTGGTAGGTTTCCCTAGATGGCCGCCGCGCACCGGGCCAAAAACCAAAGTGACCCCCCTTGCAAAACCAGGTGGTTTGGCGATAGGCCATCTTGAGGTCGCCTCACTACGTTTGGGGCCCTTGCCTGCCGCGGGTACTTGGGCCTCCCACACAAGTGAGGCACCATTTTTACCGGGAGACCTGGGGGAACGCTGGGTGGTGGTAAATTTGTGTGAGCCCGGTGATGCCACTACTTTCCCACCCCAAAATGTGTGAAAAAAGTGATTTTTTGAGCAAAAATTGAGGTTTGCAGGGGATTCTGGGTAAGGAAACGTTGGGGGATCCACGCAAGCCATACCTCCCTGGAAGCCGCCGGGTGTCTAGTTTTCAAAAATGCCTGGGTTTGGTAGGTTTCCCTAGATGGCCGCCGCGCACCGGGCCAAAAACCAAAGTGACCCCCCTTGCAAAACCAGGTGGTTTGGCGATAGGCCATCTTGAGGTGGCCTCACTACGTTTGGGGCCCTTGCCTGCCGCGGGTACTTGGGCCTCCCACACAAGTGAGGCACCATTTTTACCGGGAGACCTGGGGGAACGCTGGGTGGTGGTAAATTTGTGTGAGCCCGGTGATGCCACTACTTTCCCACCCCAAAATGTGTGAAAAAAGTGATTTTTTGAGCAAAAATTGAGGTTTGCAGGGGATTCTGGGTAAGGAAACGTTGGGGGATCCACGCAAGCCATACCTCCCTGGAAGCCGCCGGGTGTCTAGTTTTCAAAAATGCCTGGGTTTGGTAGGTTTCCCTAGATGGCCGCCGCGCACCGGGCCAAAAACCAAAGTGACCCCCCTTGCAAAACCAGGTGGTTTGGCGATAGGCCATCTTGAGGTGGCCTCACTACCTTTGGGGCCCTTGCCTGCCGCGGGTACTTGGGCCTCCCACACAAGTGAGGCACCATTTTTACCGGGAGACCTGGGGGAACGCTGGGTGGTGGTAAATTTGTGTGAGCCCGGTGATGCCACTACTTTCCCACCCCAAAATGTGTTAAAAAAGTGATTTTTTGAGCAAAAATTGAGGTTTGCAGGGGATTCTGGGTAAGGAAACGTTGGGGGATCCACGCAAGCCATACCTCCCTGGAAACCGCCGGGTGTCTAGTTTTCAGAAATGTATAGGTTTGCTAGGTTTCCCTAGGTGCCGGCAGGGCTAGGGTACAAAATCTACAGCTAGTCACTTTGCCAAAAAAAGGGTCATTTTTCACTCCAAAACCACGTTGCGTTTTGCGCCGTTTCCTGTCGCGGGCACTAGGCCGACCCGCACAAGTGAGGTACCATTTTTCTCGTAGGACTTTGGGGAACGCGGGGTGGGTGGAAATTTGTGGATCCACGCAGATTCCAGAACTTTCCATCACAGAAATGTGGGGAAAATGTGTTTTTTTTGTCAATTTTTTACGTTTGCAAGGGATTCTGGGTAACAGACCATGGTGGGAGGCAGTCAAGTCACCCCATCCTGGATTCCCCTGGGTGTCTAGTTTTCAGAAATGTATAGGTTTGCTAGGTTTCCCTAGGTGCCGGCAGGGCTAGGGTACAAAATCTACAGCTAGTCACTTTGCCAAAAAAAAGGGTCATTTTTCACTCCAAAACCACGTTGCGTTTTGCGCCGTTTCCTGTCGCGGGCACTAGGCCGACCCGCACAAGTGAGGTACCATTTTTCTCGTAGGACTTTGGGGAACGCGGGGTGGGTGGAAATTTGTGGATCCACGCAGATTCCAGAACTTTCCATCACAGAAATGTGGGGAAAATGTGTTTTTTTTGTCAATTTTTTACGTTTGCAAGGGATTCTGGGTAACAGACCATGGTGGGAGGCAGTCAAGTCACCCCATCCTGGATTCCCCTGGGTGTCTAGTTTTCAGAAATGTATAGGTTTGCTAGGTTTCCCTAGGTGCCGGCAGGGCTAGGGTACAAAATCTACAGCTAGTCACTTTGCCAAAAAAAGGGTCATTTTTCACTCCAAAACCACGTTGCGTTTTGCGCCGTTTCCTGTCGCGGGCACTAGGCCGACCCGCACAAGTGAGGTACCATTTTTCTCGTAGGACTTTGGGGAACGCGGGGTGGGTGGAAATTTGTGGATCCACGCAGATTCCAGAACTTTCCATCACAGAAATGTGGGGAAAATGTGTTTTTTTTGTCAATTTTTTACGTTTGCAAGGGATTCTGGGTAACAGACCATGGTGGGAGGCAGTCAAGTCACCCCATCCTGGATTCCCCTGGGTGTCTAGTTTTCAGAAATGTATAGGTTTGCTAGGTTTCCCTAGGTGCCGGCAGGGCTAGGGTACAAAATCTACAGCTAGTCACTTTGCCAAAAAAAGGGTCATTTTTCACTCCAAAACCACGTTGCGTTTTGCGCCGTTTCCTGTCGCGGGCACTAGGCCGACCCGCACAAGTGAGGTACCATTTTTCTCGTAGGACTTTGGGGAACGCGGGGTGGGTGGAAATTTGTGGATCCACGCAGATTCCAGAACTTTCCATCACAGAAATGTGGGGAAAATGTGTTTTTTTTGTCAATTTTTTACGTTTGCAAGGGATTCTGGGTAACAGACCATGGTGGGAGGCAGTCAAGTCACCCCATCCTGGATTCCCCTGGGTGTCTAGTTTTCAGAAATGTATAGGTTTGCTAGGTTTCCCTAGGTGCCGGCAGGGCTAGGGTACAAAATCTACAGCTAGTCACTTTGCCAAAAAAAGGGTCATTTTTCACTCCAAAACCACGTTGCGTTTTGCGCCGTTTCCTGTCGCGGGCACTAGGCCGACCCGCACAAGTGAGGTACCATTTTTCTCGTAGGACTTTGGGGAACGCGGGGTGGGTGGAAATTTGTGGATCCACGCAGATTCCAGAACTTTCCATCACAGAAATGTGGGGAAAATGTGGTTTTTTTGTCAATTTTTTACGTTTGCAAGGGATTCTGGGTAACAGACCATGGTGGGAGGCAGTCAAGTCACCCCATCCTGGATTCCCCTGGGTGTCTAGTTTTCAGAAATGTATAGGTTTGCTAGGTTTCCCTAGGTGCCGGCAGGGCTAGGGTACAAAATCTACAGCTAGTCACTTTGCCAAAAAAAGGGTCATTTTTCACTCCAAAACCATGTTGCGTTTTGCGCCGTTTCCTGTCGCGGGCACTAGGCCGACCCGCACAAGTGAGGTACCATTTTTCTCGTAGGACTTTGGGGAACGCGGGGTGGGTGGAAATTTGTGGATCCACGCAGATTCCAGAACTTTCCATCACAGAAATGTGGGGAAAATGTGTTTTTTTTGTCAATTTTTTATGTTTGCAAGGGATTCTGGGTAACAGACCATGGTGGGAGGCAGTCAAGTCACCCCATCCTGGATTCCCCTGGGTGTCTAGTTTTCAGAAATGTATAGGTTTGCTAGGTTTCCCTAGGTGCCGGCAGGGCTAGGGTACAAAATCTACAGCTAGTCACTTTGCCAAAAAAAGGGTCATTTTTCACTCCAAAACCATGTTGCGTTTTGCGCCGTTTCCTGTCGCGGGCACTAGGCCGACCCGCACAAGTGAGGTACCATTTTTCTCGTAGGACTTTGGGGAACGCGGGGTGGGTGGAAATTTGTGGATCCACGCAGATTCCAGAACTTTCCATCACAGAAATGTGGGGAAAATGTGTTTTTTTTGTCAATTTTTTACGTTTGCAAGGGATTCTGGGTAACAGACCATGGTGGGAGGCAGTCAAGTCACCCCATCCTGGATTCCCCTGGGTGTCTAGTTTTCAGAAATGTATAGGTTTGCTAGGTTTCCCTAGGTGCCGGCAGGGCTAGGGTACAAAATCTACAGCTAGTCACTTTGCCAAAAAAAGGGTCATTTTTCACTCCAAAACCACGTTGCGTTTTGCGCCGTTTCCTGTCGCGGGCACTAGGCCGACCCGCACAAGTGAGGTACCATTTTTCTCGTAGGACTTTGGGGAACGCGGGGTGGGTGGAAATTTGTGGATCCACGCAGATTCCAGAACTTTCCATCACAGAAATGTGGGGAAAATGTGTTTTTTTTGTCAATTTTTTACGTTTGCAAGGGATTCTGGGTAACAGACCATGGTGGGAGGCAGTCAAGTCACCCCATCCTGGATTCCCCTGGGTGTCTAGTTTTCAGAAATGTATAGGTTTGCTAGGTTTCCCTAGGTGCCGGCAGGGCTAGGGTACAAAATCTACAGCTAGTCACTTTGCCAAAAAAAGGGTCATTTTTCACTCCAAAACCACGTTGCGTTTTGCGCCGTTTCCTGTCGCGGGCACTAGGCCGACCCGCACAAGTGAGGTACCATTTTTCTCGTAGGACTTTGGGGAACGCGGGGTGGGTGGAAATTTGTGGATCCACGCAGATTCCAGAACTTTCCATCACAGAAATGTGGGGAAAATGTGTTTTTTTTGTCAATTTTTTACGTTTGCAAGGGATTCTGGGTAACAGACCATGGTGGGAGGCAGTCAAGTCACCCCATCCTGGATTCCCCTGGGTGTCTAGTTTTCAGAAATGTATAGGTTTGCTAGGTTTCCCTAGGTGCCGGCAGGGCTAGGGTACAAAATCTACAGCTAGTCACTTTGCCAAAAAAAGGGTCATTTTTCACTCCAAAACCATGTTGCGTTTTGCGCCGTTTCCTGTCGCGGGCACTAGGCCGACCCGCACAAGTGAGGTACCATTTTTCTCGTAGGACTTTGGGGAACGCGGGGTGGGTGGAAATTTGTGGATCCACACAGATTCCAGAACTTTCCATCACAGAAATGTGGGGAAAATGTGTTTTTTTTGTCAATTTTTTACGTTTGCAAGGGATTCTGGGTAACAGACCATGGTGGGAGGCAGTCAAGTCACCCCATCCTGGATTCCCCTGGGTGTCTAGTTTTCAGAAATGTATAGGTTTGCTAGGTTTCCCTAGGTGCCGGCAGGGCTAGGGTACAAAATCTACAGCTAGTCACTTTGCCAAAAAAAGGGTCATTTTTCACTCCAAAACCATGTTGCGTTTTGCGCCGTTTCCTGTCGCGGGCACTAGGCCGACCCGCACAAGTGAGGTACCATTTTTCTCGTAGGACTTTGGGGAACGCGGGGTGGGTGGAAATTTGTGGATCCACGCAGATTCCAGAACTTTCCATCACAGAAATGTGGGGAAAATGTGTTTTTTTTGTCAATTTTTTACGTTTGCAAGGGATTCTGGGTAACAGACCATGGTGGGAGGCAGTCAAGTCACCCCATCCTGGATTCCCCTGGGTGTCTAGTTTTCAGAAATGTATAGGTTTGCTAGGTTTCCCTAGGTGCCGGCAGGGCTAGGGTACAAAATCTACAGCTAGTCACTTTGCCAAAAAAAGGGTCATTTTTCACTCCAAAACCACGTTGCGTTTTGCGCCGTTTCCTGTCGCGGGCACTAGGCCGACCCGCACAAGTGAGGTACCATTTTTCTCGTAGGACTTTGGGGAACGCGGGGTGGGTGGAAATTTGTGGATCCACGCAGATTCCAGAACTTTGCATCACAGAAATGTGGGGAAAATGTGGTTTTTTTTTCAATTTTTTACGTTTGCAAGGGATTCTGGGTAACAGACCATGGTGGGAGGCAGTCAAGTCACCCCATCCTGGATTCCCCTGGGTGTCTAGTTTTCAGAAATGTATAGGTTTGCTAGGTTTCCCTAGGTGCCGGCAGGGCTAGGGTACAAAATCTACAGCTAGTCACTTTGCCAAAAAAAGGGTCATTTTTCACTCCAAAACCACGTTGCGTTTTGCGCCGTTTCCTGTCGCGGGCACTAGGCCGACCCGCACAAGTGAGGTACCATTTTTCTCGTAGGACTTTGGGGAACGCGGGGTGGGTGGAAATTTGTGGATCCACGCAGATTCCAGAACTTTGCATCACAGAAATGTGGGGAAAATGTGGTTTTTTTTTCAATTTTTTACGTTTGCAAGGGATTCTGGGTAACAGACCATGGTGGGAGGCAGTCAAGTCACCCCATCCTGGATTCCCCTGGGTGTCTAGTTTTCAGAAATGTATAGGTTTGCTAGGTTTCCCTAGGTGCCGGCAGGGCTAGGGTACAAAATCTACAGCTAGTCACTTTGCCAAAAAAAGGGTCATTTTTCACTCCAAAACCACGTTGCGTTTTGCGCCGTTTCCTGTCGCGGGCACTAGGCCGACCCGCACAAGTGAGGTACCATTTTTCTCGTAGGACTTTGGGGAACGCGGGGTGGGTGGAAATTTGTGGATCCACGCAGATTCCAGAACTTTGCATCACAGAAATGTGGGGAAAATGTGGTTTTTTTTTCAATTTTTTACGTTTGCAAGGGATTCTGGGTAACAGACCATGGTGGGAGGCAGTCAAGTCACCCCATCCTGGATTCCCCTGGGTGTCTAGTTTTCAAAAATGTATAGGTTTGCTAGGTTTCCCTAGGTGCCGGCAGGGCTAGGGTTCAAAAACTACAGCTAGACTCTTTGCAAAAAAAGTGTAAATTTTCAGTGTGAAAATGTGGTGTGTTCACCTTAGGTTTTGAGCCACTTCCTGTCGTGGGCACTATGCCTACCCACACAAGTGAGGTACCATTTTTCTCGGGAGACTTAGGGTAGTTCAAATTTGTAAAGCTACTGTTATTACCTGTTGATTTTTGATGCATTTCTCCCTTCCAAATGAAAGACATTGTGTAAAAAAAAAGTCATTTTGAAAAATGACCAATAATTGTCATGCAAATATGAGTATTCCCAATTTCGAAAATGTGCAAATATGCACTGTTTCTGAACTCTGTAATTTGTTCCCATTTCAGAAATACATAGGTGACTTTCATACCGATTTTTCCAAGTATACATTTTCCCACAATAATAGCTATATACCCGGACCAAAAAAAAAAAACATTACAAAATGCTGCTCATTTTTCTACTCTGGGTTCGTTGGGCTCTTGATGAACCTACAAGTCCTATATGTCCACACAACCAGGAAGGTCTACCGGATGTAACGGTACATTGCTTTCAAAGAGATGTCATAATTCGAAGAAGTTACAGGTAAAAACGTTGACTCAAGAGGCTGCTTTTTTCAACAAATTTTTAATTTCTCATATATTTGCCTGTAAATTTCTATAAAGAAACCTTGATGGATCTACGCAAATGACCCCTTGCTGAATTCAGAATTTTGTCTACTTTTCAAAAATGTATAGCTTTCCAGGATCCATTATTGTTTTGTTACCCTTTTCTACCGTTAACTGGAAGGAGGTTGAAAGCACAAAAAATAGCAAAAATAGGGTATGTCCCAGAAAAATGCCAAAACTGTGTAAAAAATGTTGGTTTTCTAACAAAAGTCTGTCATTCCCTAAAAGCTGGAGAAATTGTGATTTCAGCCCCACAAACCCTTTTTTGATACCATTTGCAGAGAAAAACCCAGAAGCTTTCATTTGCAGCCCGTTTTTCACATTTTTCACAAAAAAAAAAAAAATTGCTGTATTTTGACTAATTTCTGTGACCCCTCTAGGAGAATCCACAAACCCTGGGTACCTTTAGAATCCCCAAGATGTTGGAAGAAAAGGACGCAAATTTGGCGTGGATACCTAATGTGGTCAAAAAGTTACAGGGGCCTAAGCGCGCACTACCTCAAATAGCCCAAAAAGGGCTTAGCACAGGAGGGGAAAAGGCCTAGCAGCGAAGGGGTTAATGAGGTAGGTCTATTTGTGACCCACTGGGAATCACACACTGTAGTACGTCCAGTGGTCAAAGTGTGTGGGATCGGCAGGGCACGGCGTGCCCCTACTTGTTCAATTCCAAGGATTCCGTTCCCCTACTTTTTTATTTTGAAAATGCGTCCCAGGACGCAAGAAATCACCATCGCCTATAAATAAAGCTTGGCGTTCCTGGCGTTCGTTGGAGGACGGGCGGCAGAGAAGTAGCAGGACTCTGTCTTTTCCTTCTTGCCCAGAGAAGGAAAATACAGTGTCCACTTCTGCTCTGCCGCTTCAGCTGCCCCCCACCCCCCACTCTTTCCTTCTTCCCTCTCTTTCTGTC
Organism: Triturus cristatus; assembly: GCF_964204655.1. NCBI lineage: Eukaryota > Metazoa > Chordata > Amphibia > Caudata > Salamandridae > Triturus > Triturus cristatus. The sequence goes on from NC_140582.1 coordinate 1,227,507,817, forward strand.
TAGCAGTTCTTCTCTTACTGAAAACCGTGACTTCAAGACGAGGTTCTCACTCTGTTTCCTCTCCTTTCTTTTATTTGCTCCTCTGTGAAATGGATCCAAAAAAACAACAACATTTTTGCTGGAAATGTTTTATTTTAATTCCAAAGTGCAGCATCTGGAATAAAAGGTTAAAAATATGAAAAATAACTAAATAAAGTAAGACAGAGTGGTAGTAAACTGACCAGATTGATTTTATTCACACCCAAACACATTAGCACCACTTTTACAGAGTTTGCCAGTGAAGCGCTATTTTTGTTGTCTTGGCTTTGTTTTCCCTGGGCTTGGAAGTAGTGCACCAATCCTGGAGGTACTGCAAAGTGTGGATTGGAAAACAAAATGTATACTGCGGCTCTGCATCCAGGGATGTGGTCTCTTTACCATACTGCTAACGTTTTGTAAGGATATAAGCAATGGACATTGAAATGGGTCCATTCAGTGCCCTGTAGTCATATCCTAACCTTTTCAGGCAAAAACACTCACTGATTTCTGAATAGTGAGTGTAAACGCATTAAGGTAACCATGTTGTTCCTGCTTACATTTCACATGGTTTGCTAAATTTTGCATTCCCTATGAGAGTTTGCTTTTTCCAGGATGTTGTTACTGTTTTTTTGTAGGCCACATATTGCTCTTGCCCAGTGCATAATTTAAATTGAGCCGCATCCAGGTGTTCATAGCTGGCAACAATTGGGTTGTAGTTGAAGGCAGTGTGAGTTTTCCTCAGCGGGGCAGTATGGTGTTCAGTGGGGGAGAGGAGGTGGCACTATGGCCAGAGCTCCTGAATTTGGAACTGGGGAACCAGGTTCAGCCTTAATAACCAGTCCACCAGACCACTCTCATGAGAGAGCACAATCCCATGCTAGACCTTAGAAGGCTTCGCAAGAGCTTAGAAGCCCTGGTGTCTTAGCACCAGCAGGTGGACCCTAGCAGTGGCAAGTGTGGGTTAACCTTCAAGGTTTGTCCAGCACAACCCATACTGAAGTTCACCTCCAGTCTTGCGGGCAGGCCTATGAAGCAGCACAGCCTAGAGACAACAGTGACTCTGTCACTGTGGTCACAGGACTCTTAAGAAGGGCCAGCTCTAGGGCAGTGCAACTGGTGTGACCGCACCGGGTGCTGACTTTGGGTGGAGGCATTATGTTTGCAAGTATATTAAGATTTTAAAGGCGCTTGCTGCCTCCTTCCTGGCCGCCAGCAATTTTCGGAAACAATTAAAATGGCATGATGACTCTGGTGTTTAATGTTCTTCCTAGAGAGAGATCATTTTGTCTAGTGAAAGTTTTGATTCATGGAAAGGTAGCTCAGAGGGTTAATGTGCCTGCTGCAAAGAACATGTATCACACAGTTCACAAAGTGCACATAATGTAAATAGGTCAGTGGGCTACTGCTTTTGTCAGAGAGATCCTTTTGCTACTTGCAGTTTATAAGTTAAAATCCTAACAAAGAACAGTGAGATATTAACTTTCATCTAAGAGCTGCATACAAACTGCAGGGTATAAATTAGAGCGTTATGTTTTTTCCCCCAGTCTTTGATTATCCTAATGTTACAAAAAGTGTTCTTTTGGACAGAAATCAATTCTGATTATTAAAGGGAACCCCCAACCATGGTATTACGTTTTAAATTCAGAGTTTGTGTTTCTCCAGACCAATCACTATTAAAATATACAGCCCACTAGCATGGTTGTCATGTGACTCCTTCACCTTGTAGTCCTTAGTCTTATGTAACATTTTCTATACAGTGATTTACACACATATTGATTGTCTGAGTAATGTGTGTGATGTAAAGTGCTCTGACACCCTACACTGGTATGAGTGACGCTGTAAATCAAATTAAATGCATCTGAGAGAGAGTGTGGTTATGGAGACTTGAGAGGCACTGTTAAAGGGTAGTAGTGAGTGAATCCATGGCAGAGGTGGTCATTGGGGGACAATAACAAACATTAATGCACAGGGCACCACCAGTGCTAAGGCCGGCCCTGCCCTTGAGGCCAGTCTGCCTCACCCATAGGTACCTCCATTGGCCTTGTTTCAGAAGTAGTAGCTGCAACTCACCAGGGATTGGCAATGCAGAATTTGCACGCACACCAAACTAAGTTCACAAACTTCACAGTCTCTCTGCTTCATTCACAAGCACTTTTAACACGTGCTGCCTGCTGTGGGGCCACTGGAATTAATTATGCAGAAAAGGAAGACAAAATTATGCCGGAGTGTTGATTAATTATGCATTAAAAAATGGCTGCAGCGTAATGCGGTATATGTTCTAATATTTTATTATTTTGACACATGCTAACAGTCTCTGGAAAGATTTTGCCTTATTAGTACCAGTGTAACATACAAATGCAATAGTGAGAAAGGTGATAAGTCAACCTTTGCAATAATCCATCCACTCCGCAGCAAAACAAGTCACATTTTTTATTAACTTTTGATATGTTTGAGCTATAAACCATTTATTAGTTGAAATGGTCAGATCATGCAGCAGATCTTGCATTATGAGGCAAATATGGCAGAGCCATAATTATATAGAAAACATTTGCAAACTAGTATATTTTGCCATTTATGTCTGAACTGCTGTTGTGGAAAACGGGAGAACTGCTGATGACAAACTCCATGGCTCAGCAACAAATGGCTTGTGCGTCCACATTTTATCATATTTGGGACATTTTGTGATTAGAAGCATATCCCACTTTGTGAATGTGTTTTTAATGTCAATAACTCATTATAACCTTAAATAATCATGTGTATCCATTGGTTGATTAAACTGGGCAGTGAAAAGCCAAACAAATACTAAAAATTGGGATGTTTGTGCATTCTGGCCACACCTCTGACTCCGCCCACTGATCCAATCCTTGGGTTATTCCCGCCCTCTGAGTTCCCCTACTTTTTTTCCCCCACTTCGACCACTGAGTACGTCGCTGTTTGCGATTAGGTAATTGCAAACACAAACATATGTACATCTGGCCCCAAGACTTCTATGCAGATCCAGAGCACCAGCCTAGACATAGGGGCAGCGAGGTGCTGTGTACCTGTTCACCATGAAGATGAGGTAATTAGAGAAGGCCCCGTGAGCCACGTGACAGCAAGCACCGGTCAGAGGTGCTATCCAATGAATAAAAGGAGAACAAAGGAGCAAGGGTGGGAATTGGTAACAAGAGCAGAAGCTTTGAGACATTTTCACAATTATGGGATCTTGGATACCACAACTGCTGCAGAACAAATAGACCTTAAGGACAAAGAAGGGTGTAGTAGAGCAGTAAATGCTGGCAGCCTGACCAGACACTACACATTCCTTACAAGGCCGCACTCTGGACTCAGAGAGGCTGGCATGGAATGAATACTATTAACTCCCCCTTCATTTAGGAAGATGTGACTTCTTGATATTAAATTATCGGCTAGAGATTGTGAATAATATATACACGACAGAACTAGTACAAGAATAACTAACTCACTAAAGAAGCACTCTATCCCAGAACTACAGCAAAACGTACCAACTCACTAAAGAAGTGCTCTGTCCCACAACTACAGCAAAACGTACCAACTCACTAAAGAAGTGCTGTGTCCCAGAACCACAGCAAAACGTACTAACTCACTAAAGAAGTGCTCTGTCCCAGAACTACAGCAAAACGTACTAACTCACTAAAGAAGTGCTGTGTCCCAGAACTACAGCAAAACGTACCATCTCACTAAAGAAGTGCTCTGTCCCAGAGCTACAGCATACCGTACCAACTCAATAAAGAAGTGCTCTGTCTCAGAACTACAGCAAAACGTACCAACTCACTAAATAAGGACTCTGTCCCAGAACTACAGAAATACGTACCAACTCGCTAAATAAGGGCTCTGTCCCAGAGCTATAGCAAAATGTACCAACTCACTAAAGAAGGGCTCTGTCCCAGAACCAACTCACTAAAGAAGGGCTCTGTCCCAGAACTACAGCAAAATGTACCAACTCACTAAAGAAGGGCTCTGACCCAGAACTACAGCAAAACGTACCAACTCACTAAAGAAGGGCTCTGTCCCAGATCTACAGCAAAATGTACTAACTCACTAAATAAGGGCTCTGTCCCAGAACTACAGCAAAACGTACCAACTCACTAAAGAAGGGCTCTGTCCCAGAACTACAGCAAAACATACCAACTCACTAAAGAAGGGCTCTGTCCCAGAACTAGAGCAAAACGTACCAGCTCACTAAAGAAGTGCTCTGTCCCAGAACCAACTCACTAAAGAAGTGCTCTGTCCCAGAACTACAGCACAACGTACCAACTCACTAAAGAAGGGCTCTGTCCCAGAACTACAGCAAAACGTACCAACTCACTAAATAACTGCTCTGTCTTGAACTTCAGCAAAACGTACCAACTCACTAAATAAGGGCTCTGTCCCAGAACCACAGCAAAATGTACCAACTCACTAAAGAAATGCTCTGTCCCAGAACTACAGCAAAACATACCAACTCACTAAATAAGGGCTCTGTCCCAGAACTACAGCAAAACGTACCAACTCACTAAAGAAGTGCTCTGTCCCAGAATCAACTCACTAAAGAAGGGCTCTGTCCCAGAACTATAGCAAAACGTAACAACTCACTAAATAACGGCTCTGTCCCAGAACTACAACAAAAAGTACCAACTCACAAAATAAGGGCTCTGTTCCAGAACCACAGCAAAATATACCAACTCACTAAATGAGGGCTCTGTCCCAGAACTACAGCAAAATGTACCAACTCAGTAAATAAGGGCTCAGCCTCAGAACTACAGCAAAACGTACCAACTCACTAAATAAGGGCTCTGTCCCAGAACTACAGAAAAACACACCAACTCACTAAAGAAGGGCTCTGTCCCAGAACTACAGCCAAACGTACCAACTCACTAAATAAGGGTTCTGTCCCAGAACTACAGCAAAACGTACCAACTCACTAAAGAAGTGCTCTGTCCCAGAACTACAGCAAAACGTACCAACTCACTAAATGAGGGCTCTGTCCCAGAACTACAGCAAAATGTACCAACTCACTAAATAAGGGCTCTGTCCCAGAACTACAGCAAAATGCACCAACTCACTAAAGAAGGGCTCTGTCCCAGAACTACAGCCAAACGTACCAACCCACTAAATAAGTGTTCTGTCCCAGAACTACAGCAAAACGTACCAACTCACTAAAGAAGGGCTCTGTTCCAGAACCACAGCAAAACGTACCAACTCACTAAAGAAGGGCTCTGACCCAGAACCAACTCACTAAACAAGTGCTCTGTCCCAGAACTACAGCAAAACGTACCAACTCACTAAATGAGGGCTCTGTCCCAGAACTACAGCAAAATGTACCAACTCAGTAAATAAGGGCTCAGCCTCAGAACTACAGCAAAACGTACCAACTCACTAAATAAGGGCTCTGTCCCAGAACTACAGCAAAACGCACCAACTCACTAAAGAAGCACTCTATCCCAGAACTACAGCAAAACATACCAACTCACTAAAGAAGTGCTCTGTCCCACAACTACAGCAAAACGTTCCAAATCACTAAAGAAGTGCTGTGTCCCAGAACTACAGCAAAACGTACTAACTCACTAAAGAAGTGCTGTGTCCCAGAACTACAGCAAAACGTACCATCTCACTAAAGAAGTGCTCTGTCCCAGAGCTACAGCATACCGTACCAACTCACTAAAGAAGTGCTCTGTCTCAGAACTACAGCAAAACGTACCAACTCACTAAATAAGGACTCTGTCCCAGAACTACAGAAATACGTACCAACTCGCTAAATAAGGGCTCTGTCCCAGAGCTATAGCAAAATGTACCAACTCACTAAAGAAGGGCTCTGTCCCAGAACCAACTCACTAAAGAAGGGCTCTGTCCCAGAACTACAGCAAAATGTACCAACTCACTAAAGAAGGGCTCTGACCCAGAACTACAGCAAAACGTACCAACTCACTAAAGAAGGGCTCTGTCCCAGATCTACAGCAAAATGTACTAACTCACTAAATAAGGGCTCTGTCCCAGAACTACAGCAAAACGTACCAACTCACTAAAGAAGGGCTCTGTCCCAGAACTACTGCAAAACATACCAACTCACTAAAGAAGGGCTCTGTCCCCGAACTAGAGCAAAACGTACCAGCTCACTAAAGAAGTGCTCTGTCCCAGAACCAACTCACTAAAGAAGTGCTCTGTCCCAGAACTACAGCACAACGTACCAACTCACTAAAGAAGGGCTCTGTCCCAGAACTACAGCAAAACGTACCAACTCACTAAATAACTGCTCTGTCTTGAACTTCAGCAAAACGTACCAACTCACTAAATAAGGGCTCTGTCCCAGAACTACAGCAAAATGTACCAACTCACTAAAGAAGTGCTCTGTCCCAGAACTACAGCAAAACATACCAACTCACTAAATAAGGGCTCTGTCCCAGAACTACAGCAAAACATACCAACTCACTAAAGAAGTGCTCTGTCCCAGAACCAACTCACTAAAGAAGGGCTCTGTCCCAGAACTATAGCAAAACGTCACAACTCACTAAATAACGGCTCTGTCCCAGAACTACAACAAAAAGTACCAACTCACAAAATAAGGGCTCTGTCCCAGAACCACAGCAAAACATACCAACTCACTAAATGAGGGCTCTGTCCCAGAACTACAGCAAAATGTACCAACTCAGTAAATAAGGGCTCAGCCTCAGAACTACAGCAAAACGTACCAACTCACTAAATAAGGGCTCTGTCCCAGAACTACAGCAAAACGCACCAACTCACTAAAGAAGGGCTCTGTCCCAGAACTACAGCCAAACGTACCAACTCACTAAATAAGGGTTCTGTCCCAGAACTACAGCAAAACGTACCAACTCACTAAAGAAGTGCTCTGTCCCAGAACTACAGCAAAACGTACCAACTCACTAAATGAGGGCTCTGTCCCAGAACTACAGCAAAATGTACCAACTCACTAAATAAGTGCTCTGTCCCAGAACTACAGCAAAATGCACCAACTCACTAAAGAAGGGCTCTGTCCCAGAACTACAGCCAAACGTACCAACTCACTAAATAAGGGTTCTGTCCCAGAACTACAGCAAAACGTACCAACTCACTAAATAAGGGCTCTGTCCTAGACCTAATCCAAGGACTACTGACTAACAGTAAGTGTTCTGTCTCAGAACTATTACAAGAAGCAATGACTCACTAAACAAGCATTTGCAATGCAACTGGTCTCGCATTTGTGAGATTTTAAGCTACTGGCATTGTAAATGACAATGCCTTTTATGTATCTGTTTTGATAATTAACACATAAGTAAAAGGCATTGTCATTTACAATGCCAATACCTCAAACTCTGGAATGATGGCTTTGGGAGTAACCAAAAGATACGTAACCCAACAAAAGATACTCACAGATTATACATCTGTTTGGAAAGTTCACATAAACAATACCCTTATGGAAAACTAGAGGAGGCCTGAGATCCCTTGAGACTCAAACACACTGTAGTCATCCAACTGAACCAAAGCCACTCATCAGCGATTATTATATTATGCATACCAACTGTGGCGGTTTAAACACAATGACACCAGAGCCCAATGACTCCTATCAATACAAATGTACAACCACACAGAAAGGCTGCACAGAATTCCAAGAACACTGCAAGGCCTTACAAATTCAAGTGGTATAAGATGACCTAAACAATAAATGATGCACCGTCCTTGGCCACACGATCCTACTTCACCATCCTGCGTACCATGAGGAGGTCCCACATTCTGGCTTTGAATGCTCCATCTGGAGGTGTCAAAGGCCTCGCTGAACCCCAAGAGGACATGGTGTAAATTCAGAATTTTACAGTGGAAAAAACTGAAGTGACCCCCTGCTGTTACAGCTGATCCTGCCACTCCCTGGCTCCAAGGCGTTACAATAATCTTACTAACACAAATGATTTTATTAATGAATTGTATTGTGCCTGTTACTGCTAACCCCCGCTGAGAGGAACAGGCTATAAGTGTGTCAATCAAATAAAAAAGCAAAATCAAGTATCATTTATGAGCTCTTTGTGGTCTTTAACGTTAACAAGAAGACACACAACCATAAATGAGTAATAATGGGGCAGATTATCAAGGTGCGGCGTTACAATTATCGCTGCTTTATCGGCAGAAAACTGCCCCTAAAGCGGCGATAATGGGCTTGGAAATATGCCGCAGAGACTTCCAATAGAAGCCCAGGTTCACACCAGAACATGGGCTTCTATGGAAATTCTCACGGGCATATTATCAAGCCCATTATTGCCGCTTTAGCGGCCGTTTTCTGCGATAAAGCGGCGATAGTTTTAACGCCAGACCTTGATAATATGCCACAATGTTCTTCTGCAGGGGACCAGTACTGAATGCACTGAAATGACATTGGATAACCTGATGGATGAAACTTACGAGGGCATTTATGTGGTGCTCTCCTTAACATGTCTAGTCTCCGAACAGACATCCGCTGAATTAAGCAAAGAGTTTGTCAATATAAATATTATTCCAAGAACAGCTTTGTATCGACCTTTAATAAGAATAACCTCGCACACCATGCCTCTAAACACGGCCCCACAACACTTATCATTGCACCTAATTATTGAACCGACTGATTTCTATCAGGTAATGAATTTGTCATCTTGGAGTATGTTTTTGAGTGATATTCGCAGTACACCAGTTCGAACATCAGTGTTTCCAGCCATGTTGTTTCGTTTTTCTGAGCACAATACAATAAGCACCGCTGGCTTTGGTAATAACACCTGTGTTTACAAGTCTTTGGGCCATTATTGAGACAGTGACGTCTAAACATCACAGACTGAACCCTCCTCTGCGCTTCCCGTGTACATGCACAGGCATGAGATATACTCCGCGCTTCCCGTGTACTTGCACAGGCATGAGATATACGCCGCGCTTCCCGTGTACATGCACAGGCATGAGATATACGCCACGCTTCCCGTGTACATGCACAGGCATGAGATATACGCCGCGCTTCCCGTGTACATGCACAGGCATGAGATATACGCCGCGCTTCCCCTGTACATGCACAGGCATGAGATATACACCGTGCTTCCCGTGTACATGCACAGGCATGAGATATACACCGTGCTTCCCGTGTACATGCACAGGCATGAGATAGACGCTGTTTAATATTTTTCACATTTGTGTTATGTGACAGTTCATGTCCTTCAGAATGGCCCTTGAAACCCGACAGTACAGAGTATGAGACACAGCAACACACTTTCATCACATGAGTAAACCATACCCGAAGATGCGCCCCCTACAGCTCGACTGGAGAAGTGCAGCTGGACCTATAAGCCACAGGCCGGTTACAGCAACAAAGCAAACCTAAGTTACAAAGTACCTCAAGCTATAAAGACCGTAAGACGTTTTCAAGGCATTACGCTTTGCAGAACTATTTGGTGCTTAAAACGTAGCTTCCAAAACATCCCTTTACATCTGCAGCTGTAAAAACGCCTATTGACGCGGGAGCCACCATTTAACAGCTCGCGCAAAGCAGACTAACAAGTAATATAACTTTCAACTCAGCACCGAGGATCCCAGAGCAAAAAACAAGGAAGCAGCGGCGAGCTGGCAAAAATTAAACCATAGAGATGTAAGACCGCCAAGTTCCCTGGAGGCACGGGTTCGCAAAGAAAGAAAAGTCCCTGGCAAACCAGCAAGATATCCTGTTGTGTGTTCTTAAAACGACTCTAGGACTGCTCTGAAACTATTTGTCCACCGAAAATGACGAAAAGCGAGTGAAGGGGGAGGAATGCTGCCTGCTCGTCCTGCTTGAGTGGCAATTACTTGCTGCAGTAGCTCAAGCTGCTGGGACAGGAAATGGGGGTTGGGACGGGAGGAGGACGGGCGGGGAGGGCGCAACAGGCAGGCTGGTCTGCGAGCTGTAAGGAGAGGGCCTTGCAACCAGACCGAGCCCTCCACCGCCGCTCCCCGTCGGGGGGGGGCGCGCATTCTTACGATTCCCAGCCAAACAAGGGTTTAGACACACTTGCAGTCCACCAACTGATATCTTTTTATCTTTTGACACGCTGCGTATTTCTCTCTTTTTTATATCTAGTGCGCGCTGCGCCCACGAGCATTCTCAGAGAGCCTAGCAGTGTTCCATCCGGGCGGAATAAAAACACTGGGTTACGTGGGTCTACATGCCGAACTTATCTTTGTCATCTAACTTCAACAAGCATTTGCAATGCAATGGGACTCGCATTTAGGCGAGACATATTGCATTGCAAACGGGATGCGGGCGGGGGAATGTGGGGCGGAGCGAGAAGGCACGAACGGGCGTGTGTGGGAGGGGCGTGGGGGACCCCAAGAAGTCACAGACTGCAGGAGGGGGTGGGGGAGGGACAGGAAGAAAATAGTGTTTGGAGTAAAGGGGCCAGTAGCCATGGAAGGATACAAATGATGACATGGACAGGGACTAACAAGCCTAAACCAATCGGAAGGCAGCATTAAGGACCTAAGCCAATGAAAAAGATGAGCGGAGAGTGGGCAGAGCTTCCATGAAGCTTCCGTGCTATACTGAATATTGCATGCCTCGCAAAGTGAGCAGCGCATGCACTGCAACTCTAGGCTCGACCTAAAAAGTGCACTTTCCCAGAACTAATGAAATAAGTGCTGACTCACTAAAAAAGTGTTCTGTCCCAGAACTAAGGTACTGATTTACTAAGCAATTCCTCTGTCACAGAACAAATGCAAGCAGTGTTGACTCACTAACCAAGTGTTCCGTCCCAGAACTAAAGCAACTGCTGACTCACTAAACAAGTGCTCTGCCCAGAACTACAGCAAGAACTGCTGACTCACAACACAAGTGCTCTGCCCAGAACTGAAGCAAGAAGTGCTGACTCACTAAACAAGTGCCCTCTCTCAGAACTAATGAAATAAGTGCTGACTTACTAGACAAGTGTTCTGTCCCACAACTAGAATAATAAGTGCTGATTCTCCTAAACAAGTCCTCTGTTGCAGTAGTAATGTAAGGAGTGCTGACTCACTAAACAAGCGTTCTGTCCCAGAACTAATGCAAGGAGTGCTGACTCACTAAACAAATGCTTTGTCCCAGAACTAATGTAAGGAGTGCTGACTCACTAACAAAGTGTTCTGTCCCATAACTAATGCAATAAGTATTGACTCACTAAACAAGTGTTCTGGCCCAAGAGTACCAAAGAAGTGTTGTACCCCAGGACTAGTGCACGAAGCGCTGGCTCACTAACGAGTGCTTGGGCCAAGGACTAGCGCAAGAACACAAAACATATCAAACATAGTCTGAGACAGTAAACCAGACCTGGAGGGTTAATGTATTTATTCCACCCAACAACCCGAACAATAACACCTCTTTCGTGGGTCGGGTGCAGTGGTTTAGGGAAGGGGGGCAGGTTCAGAGGAACAGCCCCACACTGTGAGGCATAGACAAGGTTATAGGATACATCACAGCTTGCACTGAGTGATAATGAACAAGCTGTATGCAGCACAGAAGCGATATATGGATTCCCACGGGCAGCCTCCATGGAGCCAGCCTTGATAGCAAAGAACGAAGTGCACTTTTCGTTCCCTCTTGGCCACCACTAGGCCAGGGTTCTTCTGGGAAATATGTGTTGGCGCCTGGTGACCAAAGGTTGAAAAGGACACACCAGGGAATTCTGGGAGAGAAGGAAAGAAATGCAGGGTGAGAACCCTATTACCTAATGGTTTGGGTTTTCCACCTTTCAGCTTGAATCCGCTTCTCAGCCTCTCTCTAAATCCCTTCTGTGTATCTTGTCTCCCTGCTGCTTCTCTCTCTTCCATTCTCTTCCATCCTGTGCACAGCGCCTCCCCCTGCCTATCACACCTCGTGATCTTCTTCTCAAGGCCTCTATCTTTCAGCCTGGCTCTTCACTGCCCTCTCATTCTCACAGCTTCGCTTCTTCCTGTCTCTGTGCCAGCCTCTGCTCTAAGCCTCTCTTCCGGCCTCCCTTGCCCTCTCATTCTTCTCCCAGACAAATTATTTAATTCTCTCCTTACTAGCTATCCTAGTCTAATTCTTTCATTATGTCTCCTTCCCTGCTGCTAATGCTTCTCTTTCATTCTGTCTCTTCCTTGTACTTTACACGGACTCTTCTTTTCATCCGGCCTCTCCAGCAGTATCTTCACAGAGCCTCGATTTAATCCTTTCCCTCTCCCACACTCCCCTTCTGCCACTCATTCCTTCTCAGCTGGCATGTCCACTTTTCACAGCCTCCTATTCCATGCAGTCTCTTTCCGAGCCTCTTCATCTCCCAGCATTTGTTTTTATCTTGGCTCTTTCCCAACCTCTCCCTTCTTTCAGTCTCTCTGCCAGTGTCTGCTTCTCTTCCCTTCTCCTGCTGCCGAACAACTCTTCCTTGCATTCTGCAGGACACATAAAATGAGGAAAATGCCTGTTGGGATTATCTCTGTGAAGAAAGGGGCCCCTTGCTGCACAAAAACCATCCTGCCGACAACGCAAACACCTGTGCACCAAGGTACAAAGGTGCCGACAACGCAAACACCTGTGCACCAAGGTACAACGGTGCCTTCGCTGGCACTAAGCTGCCGAAACGGCGCCAGCTCGCGCAGGGGGAAAGGACAGGAATGCACCATATTGGATAAATTCCTGCATTCCCCCCTTTCACTTTGGCGTAGGGCAGTGCAGCAAGGTGACTAGCTGCGAGGCCCACGGTGCGCCTGTGTGCAGGGTGAGATCTTCCATTGGAAGCCTAATGTTCACGAGACAGGGCCTGCAAGGAGAGCTGGAGACTCCCTGGAAGAATGAAGCTTTGCCTGCTGTGGCCAGAAGGTTCTTGCAGTGCGCCCCTACACACACACACCACAAAACATGGGAGACCTCAACCCAGTGAGCTCTTGTGTGACAAGCTGTGCAGAGAGGCTGAGAACCATCTCCATAACATCACTGTCTGCTCTAGGGGGAGGTCAGCTCAATAAGGAACTATGGCTAGATCCTCACTCCCTCAGTCTCAGTGTGTGACCCTGGTTGTTCCAACAAGACCCTGAGCCGGCTCAGTCCTTCTCCCACACCTGGGAGTGCTCAGGGGGGCTGCTGGTAATCATAAAACCCTCTGTGCCACATCTGTAACCACCCAGTGGTTTCTGAGGTACTTGGGCTTCAAGCTCCGTTTCCTGGGAGCCTTTGTGTTCCTTCAAACGATCAGCATTTCAGGGAAGAAAGCACTACGGGCCAGATCCAGAGTTTGGCAGGTCGGCACACCAAACTGACGCTTCGCCTGCCTGGTTTTGTGCTTGGCGGACTGCCACGGTTCCTTCGGCGAGGCCCGCCGCTGGCTCTTACACTGGGCTTGGGACCATCGCTGCAGGTATTCTAGACTCTCCACCCTATGTAGGGCCCATTGTTCGTGAATAGAAAAAAAAGACAAGCATTTACAATGCAATAGGTCTCGCACTGACATTATTTTGAGGTATTGTTATTCTAAATGTCATTTTTTTTGTTGTTTTTCTTTTGTAAAACATAAATAAAAGGCATTGTAATTTAAAATGCCAATAGCTAAAAGTTTTGTAAATGCAGAACCTATTGTATTGCATTTACATGAGTGTGCGCTCATTTCCCAGGTGGAGGGGTGGCTTAAAATTGAGCCTTTGCCCGATCTGTATCTAATGTTTGCAGTGGGCAGCTCTTCTGTGCTCCTCGGTAGATGCCATGGGACGTGCTTAAGTGATGTCATTAGTCATTCACAAGTCAAAGGAAGCAGCCTGTGTGAAAAGAGCTTCCTCAGGTTGATGGATGCCACAGAGACAGGGTGAAGCAGTGGAGCGCCGAGCCGGCAGTATCCGCTCTGAGAGGAAACGTGCATGTATGTGGGCTGGATTCCAAGCAAGGACAGAAGCCTCCTGTTGATGCAGTGATGTACCTTCCAAGCAGCCATCTCACTGCCAGCGCCCACTTTCCCTTTCACTTCCTAGTGGCGAGAAAATACACTGGAGACCTGGTGCTTTTCAGAAAAAACGCCAGGGAGGCCAGGATCCAAGGTGCTGCTCGAAACTATATTCATGCAATAATCCACCAACGCACTTGACATACAAGATGCAGCGGCGCCGTTTAATGCTACGGAACTTCAGCCACACTATCCACAGGACCAGCAGCCCAAGGCGCTGCTGTGCTGTGCCACGCACATTATTGCAACACGACCATCACCCACCGGGCATTCAAGGTGCAGCGGCGCTATTTAATGCCACAGGACTTCAGCCACACTATCCACAGGACCAGCAGCCCAAGGCACTGCTGTGCTGTGCCACGCACATTATTGCAACACAGCCATCACCCACCGGGCATTCAAGATGCCGCGGCGCTATTTAATGCCACAGGACTTCAGCCACACTATCCACAGGACCAGCAGCCCAAGGCACTGCTGTGCTGTGCCACGCACATTATTGCAACACAGCCATCACCCACCGGGCATTCAAGATGCCGCGGCGCTATTTAATGCGGTACAAAAGGGGGTGGTGATGGACGGAGCATCAGAACCAATCAAACACTCACACCCAGTCAACAGATCTGGTTTTGATCCATCACCGTTCTTTAGCCCACTCTGCCACCCCAGTTCAGACATGGCCATATGCAAATCAGTCTGACCCTGTGCATCATGGGAACAGTCCAGCCCGAACTGCCAAGCCATGCCTTCCCTGGACCGGAAACAAGCTTCCTAGGACCAGTTTCTGGCATTTCAGCCGTCTTCAGCCAGGCTTGCTTGAATCCAGTGGCAAAGTGAGCAAGGGACTCACGTCTGAGCATACCCTGCCAACTTATGGCGAACAAAGCGGTACAAAAGGGGGTGGTGATGGACGGAGCATCAGAACCAATCAAACACTCACACCCAGTCAACAGATCTGGGTTTGATCCATCACCGTTCTTTAGCCCACTCTGCCACCCCAGTTCAGGCATGGCCATATGCAAATCAGTCTGACCCTGTGCATCATGGGAACAGTCCAGCCCGAACTGCCAAGCCATGCCTTCCCTGGACCGGAAACAAGCTTCCTAGGACCGGTTTCTGGCATTTCAGCCGTCTTCAGCCAGGCTTGCTTGAATCCAGTGGCAAAGTGAGCAAGGGACTCACGTCTGAGCATACCCTGCCAACTTATGGCGAACAAAGCGGTACAAAAGGGGGTGGTGATGGACGGAGCATCAGAACCAATCAAACACTCACACCCAGTCAGACTGATTTGCATATGGCCATGTCTGAACTGGGGTGGCAGAGTGGGCTAAAGAATGGTGATGGATCAAACCCGGATCTGTTGACTGGGTGTGAGTGTTTGATTGGTTCTCATGCTCTATCCATCACCACCCCCTTTTTTACCGCTTTGTTCGCCATAAGTTGGCAGGGTATGCTCAGACGTGAGTCCCTTGCTCACTTTGCCACTGGATTCAAGCAAGCCTGGCTGAAGACGGCTGAAATGCCAGAAACCGGTCCTAGGAAGCTTGTTTCCGGTCCAGGGAAGGCATGGCTTGGCAGTTCGGGCTGGACTGCTCCCATGAGGCACAGGGTCAGACTGATTTGCATATGGCCATGTCTGAACTGGGGTGGCAGAGTGGGCTAAAGAATGGTGATGGATCAAACCCGGATCTGTTGACTGGGTGTGAGTGTTTGATTGGTTCTCATGCTCTATCCATCACCACCCCCTTTTTTACCGCGGCGCTATTTAATGCCACAGGACTTCAGCCACACTATCCACAGGACCAGCAGCCCAAGGCGCTGCTGTGCTGTGCCACGCACATTATTGCAACACAGCCATCACCCACCGGGCATTCAAGATGCAGCGGCGCTATTTAATGCCACAGGACTTCAGCCACGCCAACCCACAGCACTAACAGCCCAAGGCGCTGCTGTGCCACGCACATTATTGCAACACAGCCATCACCCACCGGGCATTCAAGATGCAGCGGCGCTATTTAATGCCACAGGACTTCAGCCACGCCAACCCACAGCACTAACAGCCCAAGGCGCTGCTGTGCCACGCACATTATTGCAACACGACCATCACCCACCGGGCACTCAAGATGCCGCGGCGCTATTTAATGCCACAGGACTTCAGCCACACTATCCACAGGACCAGCAGCCCAAGGCGCTGCTGTGCTGTGCCACACACATTATTGCAACACAGCCATCACCCACCGGGCATTCAAGGTGCAGCGGCGCTATTTAATGCCACAGGACTTCAGCCACACTATCCACAGGACCAGCAGCCCAAGGCGCTGCTGTGCTGTGCCACGCACATTATTGCAACACGACCATCACCCACCGGACATTCAAGGTGTAGGGGCGCTATTTAATGCCACAGGACTTCAGCCACGCCAACCTACAGCACTAACAGTCCAAGGCGCTGCTGTGCTGCTCCACACTAGAGTAATGTAACTAAATCAATAGCCAGGGCAACTGGAATTATGCGGCAAGAGAGGGCCACATTATGTGGTAGGCTGAGTAAATTATGTGGCAAGAAAAGGCAAATGCCGAGGGAAATATGTTGTTCTATTACTGGGCTTTCAGTTATCCTAATGCATCTGGAATTTGTAGTATTAGTGCCATAGATGGTTCTGCGGCCCCTCGCCTCGCTTTGGCAAAGACAGTATTGATTTCTGCACCCCCACCCTGAAAACTCTACCGCAGCCTCTGGTGAAACAGTGGTTCTGAAGTAGCGGACCACACAAGTTCGGGAAAGTGAAGCCAGGACAGAGGGGCGACACAGAGTTACTGAAGGAAAACAGTACTATGAAAAAGACAGAACTGGCATACACTCAAAACAACGCAAACATCACATTGATGGGTTCTTACAACATTCGGCAACTCTTGCCACCGTTGGTTAACTTCCACACACAGCGCTTTACCAGCAGTGGACATGTACAGTACATCATCCCGGAAGATGCCCAACTGCCCGGATGCAGAGCCCTAGATTACGCCATCAGCCACGAGAATACTGACCCACAGCTCACTGAAGCGGACACGGTCACGTGACACGAACAGTCTCGTTCATACAGTGACGCAGCGCACCCCTTCACAAGCAGCGCACTCCTTCACAAGCCGACGCAAAATGAGTGAAGAGCCGCCTCATGCATACTGAAAGTGCTGCGATGCCAAACTAGGAGAGTCTGTGCGCTATAGAAATGTGAATAACACAACATAGGAGTAAATATTCCTCGCCCCTTACTCCGAGGGCAGATTCAGTCTCGGATCCTCTCCGACATTCTGGGCATGCATCGATCCCTGCACAGGAAGTCTATTATCCATGTAAATACGACCCCCCCTCGCCACTCCAGGTCGCCTTAGTGTTCGCCACCAGAGCACGTTCGCACAGAACTCACACCCAGTGCAGGAGTCCTGGAACTGCAGAAGAATGAGTATGTGTTCTGCAGCTTTTGTCAACTTCTGGAAAACAGTAACTATAACAACGGTGGCCATAAAAAGATCTTGTTTATTCATTAACATCAAAATTAAACAAGAAAACACTCCCACTTACTCTCCATCACAGTGACAGAGAAACAAGCGCGCAGTGGGAGCGTGTGAGTGCGGAGAGGAGATGCCATATGCGCGCAGAGACAGGGCAAGAATGTAGGAAAACAACATTTTTAAGAGAATGTGTCCTGATCAAAAAAGCAAAATGCCTCAACTGTTTAAATCCGATAATTTATATTCCACTAAAAAAAAAAGTGAATAAGCGCTTTATATATTAAGCTGAGAGGGAGCCTACCCCTTATTGTCTGCCTGGTGTTTTATTCATGAGGCGGGAGCCCACTCCGCGTTTCGCCACCGCAGCCCAAGCTGTTCTGGCAGCCTTCTCCGGGCCGCTCTCAGCACGACCTGGAAGTCAGGCAACCTTGCTTGGGACATGGGCGGGGCATAGAGCATGCGGTCAGAAGTGTCCGGGGCTCCTGTGAGCTGAGGGAGCCCCGCGTGTTGCAGCCCGCGTGTAGGAGAAGCAAGGCGGGAGTCCACCCCGCAGAGTGAAGTCCGGTGGGAGCCCACCCCGCCTTCATGAATGCCACATGCTGTGGCCGGAGCAGGATTTCAGGTGGGGCTCCTGTGAGCAAGACAGAGCCCCGTGTGTTGCTGCGCAAGTGACCGGGTGAAGAGGCGAGTCCCCCTTGCCATCGAAGAGACCAGACGGGGAGCAATGCAGAGTCCCCACAAGAGCCGGTGAGTGGGGTTGAGCGGGAGGCATCCTCTACGTGCCCACCGGCCGGCTGATATACATGCAGCTGACAAAGCATGCCGCGCCTGGACAGTACATGTGCACGCGTATGGTGCGAGCAGGCGTTGTGCTAACGCCGTGAGCCATACATGTGCACATCTCCTGTCTGTTAAGCTTCGGCACAGTCGATGTGAACGCGTACGGCTTGCGGCGTTATTACAACTCCTGCTTGCACCATACGCATTCACATCTCCTGTCCAGGCCGTGCCGTACGCGTGCACATGTCGTGTCCCCCATTGAGAGCAAGTCAACAACAATAGATCTCGCCTAGCGCGCAGTGCATGGCGCTGCATCGCTAGGCAAGACCTAAAAAATTACAGCCACACCCTCTGAGAAGCTCCCAAGGTGTCAGGGTCGTTATTTTTCTCTTTCCAAACACAGACTGCCTCTTATGCCCGATCCAAAAAGCAGCAATAGTCTATAGTGAAAGCCTTGCTTACCTGGCTTGTGGTTTCTCCGAGTCCGTTTACATGCTAATGTGTGGAGTTTAGTTCTGTGTAGAATAAAACCTTTTCCTTTCTAAAGTAAAATACAGCTGCCCTTGCATCCTTTTTGAATGTTGTTAATTGCTCCAGAGCTCTGAGTCTATTGTCACCCACCTGCCTGAGTAACGCCTGATTGCCCATGAACCGCCTGACCCAGTACCCTCCCTCTCCCAGCCCCTCCTTTTCCTAGCACCGCCCTTCCCTACCCCTCTCCCTCTCAGCCCCACCTTTTACTAGCCTCTCCCTTTCCTATCTCCTCCCTCCCAGCCTCAACTTTTACTAGCCTTGCCCTTCACTAGCCCCCCTCTCCCAGCCCATCCCTTTACTAGCCTTGCCCTTCCCTAGCCCATCCCTTCCCTAGCCCAGCCCTTTCCTAGCCCATCCCTCTCCTAGCCCCTCCCTCTCTCAGCCCCTCCCTCTCCCAGACCTTCCTTTTACTAGCCCCTCCCTCATCTAGCCCCTCCCTCTCCCAGACCCACACTCACCCAGACCCTCCCTCTCATAGCCCGTCCCTCTCCCAGCCATTCCTTTTACTAGCCCTTCCCTCTCCCAACCCCTTCCTTTTTACGAACCCCTCCCTCTCCTAGCTCCTCCCTCTCCCAGCCCCTCCCTCTCGCAGCCCCCCTCTCCCAGACCCTCCTTTTACTAGCCCCTCCCTCTCCCGACCCCTCCCTTTACTAGCCCTTCCCTTTCCTATCCCCTCCCTCTCCCAGCCATTCCTTTTACTAGCCCCTCTCTCTCCCAAACCCTCCCTTTAGTGGCCCTACCTTTTCCTGGCCCCTCCCTCTCCCAACCCCTCCCTTTCCTGGCCCCTTCCTCTCCCAGGCCCTCCTTTTACTAGCCCCTCCCTCTCCCAATCCCTCCCTTTAATAGCCCTGCCCTTTCCTAGCCCCTCCCTCTCCCAGCCCCTCTTTTTACAGGCCCCTGCCTCTCCCAACACCTCCTTTTACCAGCCCTGCCCTTTCCTAGCCCCTCCCTCTCCCAACCCCTCCCTTTATTAGTCCTGCCCTTTCCTTGCCCCTCCCTCTCCCAACACCTCCCTTTAATAGCCCTGCCCTTTCCTAGCCCCTCCCTCTCCTAGCCATTCCTTCTCCTCTTCAGCCCTGGCTGCTGTTTCCAAACAGGGAACAACCCACCCTTCCTGGCACGTGCGTCTCTCATACCCATGGATCAAGCCAACAAATAAAACATAGGACTGAATTCCCCATGGCTGCCATTAATCTGTATGTTAAAGGCAGATTCCCGCTGCTCTGGTCCAATCACGAACATTAATGATGTGCTGCAAAAACGATTCACGTTGTGCGTAAAGAACTGCAAGAAAAATCAAAGAAGCCAAGGCCTTCGGCGCTGCCACGGAAGGAGAGGGGGGGGATACATTCAGGGTCTCTGGAGAGCCCGGCCATGGACGCTAGATTCACTTCAGGGTCTCTGGAGAGCCTGGCCATGGACGCTAGATTCACTTCAGGGTCTCTGGATAGCCTTGGCCATGGACGCTATATTCACTTCAGGGTCCCTGGAGAGCCCGGCCATGGACGCTAGATTCACTTCAGGGTCTCTGGAGAGCCCGGACATGGACGCTAGATTCACTTCAGGGTCTCTGGAGAGCCTGGCCATGAACGCTAGATTCACTTCATGGTCTCTGGAGAGCCTGGCCATGGACGCTAGATTCACTTCATGGTCTCTGGAGAGCCCGGCTTGGACGCTAGATTCACTTCAGGGTCTCTGGAGAGCCCGGCCATGGACGCTAGATTCACTTCAGGGTCTCTGGAGAGCCCGGCCATGGACGCTAGATTCACTTCAGGGTCTCTGGAGAGCCTGGCCATGGACGCTAGATTCACTTCATGGTCTCTGGAGAGCCTGGCCATGGACGCTAGATTCACTTCAGGGTCTCTGGAGAGCCCGGCCATGGACGCTAGATTCACTTCAGGGTCTCTGGAGAGCCCGGCCATGGACGCTAGATTCACTTCAGGGTGTCTGGACAGCCTGGCCATGGACGATAGATTCAATTCAGGGTCTCTGGAGAGCCTTGGCCATGGACGCTAGATTCACTTCAGGGTCTCTGGAGAGCCCGGCCATGGACGCTAGATTCACTTCAGGGTCCCTGGAGAGCCTTGGCATGGACGCTAGATTCACTTCATGGTCTCTGGAGAGCCTTGGCATGGACGCTAGATTCACTTCAGGGTCTCTGGAGAGCCTTGGCCATGGACGCTAGATTCACTTCAGGGTCCCCGGAGAGCCCGGCCATGGACGCTAGATTCACTTCAGAGTCTCTGGAGAGCCTTGGCATGGATGCTAGATTCACTTCAGGGTCTCTGGAGAGCCCGGCCATGGACGCTAGATTCACTTCAGGGTCTCTGGAGAGCCCGGCCATGGATGCTAGATTCACTTCAGGGTGTCTGGACAGCCTGGCCATGGACGCTAGATTCACTTCATGGTCTCTGGAGAGCCCGGCCGTGGATGCTAGATTCACTTCAGGGTGTCTGGACAGCCTGGCCATGGATGCTAGATTCACTTCAGGGTCTCTGGAGAGCCCGGCCATGGACGCTAGATTCACTTCAGGGTGTCTGGAGAGACCGGCCATGGATGCTAGATTCACTTCAGGGTCTCTGGAGAGCCCGGCCATGGACGCTAGATTCACTTCAGGGTCTCTGGAGAGCCCGGCCTTGGACGCTAGATTCACTTCAGGGTCTCTGGAGAGCCTTGGCATGGATGCTAGATTCACTTCAGGGTCTCTGGAGAGCCCGGCCATGGATGCTAGATTCACTTCAGGGTGTCTGGACAGCCTGGCCATGGACGCTAGATTCACTTCAGGGTCTCTGGAGAGCCCGGCCATGGATGCTAGATTTACTTCAGGGTGTCTGGAGAGCCTGGCCATGGACGCTAGATTCACTAGTGGTATTATTAATGATATTATTATCGATAGCAGTAGTAGCAGTGATTGTAGTGGTAGTAATGAAAGGTTTCCACTACTACTAATGCGCAATACGTCGTTTACTCTCTCAACTCCCAGTTTTTAAACAGCTTACTCCATCGTACATTGTGCCTTACTTTTCCTGCATCCCGCTTTTCGATTCCTATGAACAATGTTTCATAACGTGATATTGTATCCTACTATTTTTGTTACCAGCTTTTCGACTCCTGTGTACAGCGTTTCATAAGAGACTGGTGACTTACTGTACCCCAACCCTCATTCAACTCTCTCTTTGTACAGCGCTCTGATACCTCAATGGTCATGTTGGCACTTTATAAAACACTATAGGTAACTAAATCGAATAAATAAACTCGCTGACACCTATCAAATCAATCGAAGCCTTGTAACCTCAGCCGACCCTGCCGGGTTTAGAAGTGCGGATGCGAATGATGCACTCTGGCTTGTCTCTGTAGCACAGTGTGAATGTATGAATGAATAAATGCCAGGACCCATGATATATCTCAGGAGGCCATTGGCGCTCGAACCACCTAGGGTCCTTGCCAGCGCAGTCAAACGCCACTACCAATGACACATACTGACAGCTACTCTCCTAGGAAGGCCGTTGGAGCTGTAGCAGGGGACCCACAGCTGTAAGAATGGCTTGTGCTCGCCCGGATCATCTGTTAATTCTAATCACTTATTAAATTATTGAACACTCTTCTGTGTTCTCTTTTAAAAATAGACTGACATCGCCACCAGGTCTTGCACTGTCATAAATATATGCCAGTGTCAAGAAATAGGTGCAGGTGCTGAGCACTGGCAAACACCAGTACAAATTAAGCACTGCTGAATCACATACCATGACCCTACCCACAGGACAAGCAAAAGTAGCCTCACTTTGGGGAGGTGCCATGTTTTGATAATTCGCAGAACTTTCTGTGACAAAGTTTTAAAATTGTTGGCCCATCAATGCACAAGTGGGTGGAGCGTGCCCCCTGGGCAGTAGGCATGTCTATATCTAGCTTGCATGGTGTGGCCATTGGGCAGTGTTTTGAGGTGAAGGGCGGAGGTTCTGAACGCCCATCAACGGAGACATTTGTGCGGCTGCTCTGTGCAGTTCAGGGGTTGTTGCAAAGAGACGCTCCTTCCATCCCTTGTCGTTGGGCCTGAGGTTCACCATGAAAGGCCTGTGTGCCTGAAGCTCAGCTTGGACTCTCTGCATGCTTCCCGTGACTGATGCCCAGCACCTGCACTTTCTCCTCACCTGAGGAGAGGCTGGTGTGTGGGCACCAGAGAGTCAGTGCCTGCCCGCATCTCCATGTGCCTGCCTGTGGCAGAGATGTAGTCTATAAGCAGACCAAAGTGGTCTGTCACAGTCTTTTCACACTTGCAGACCCTGCCCACCGCCTCTTGGCCTTACCACTCCCTCTCTGGTGAGTTCTGCACACGAGCCATAGGTGTGAGAATGGGCGGTCTCTGTAATACAAGTTACTGTCTTGAACTGGGCACACTGACCAGCTGCTCTGGTCGCTGTACTCTTGTGCAGCTGTCGAGGCGCTTAGTCCAGAGTTGTCACAATATTAATAAGTTCCTAAGTACGAAGTGACCTGAATTTGTCCGAGGCCTGTGTATGACTTCTCCCTTCTCTGCAGCTCGGAATCCCACCTACGTGGACAGGACATCAGGCTGCAGCAGCTTGTGTTTTCCACGTCAACTGAGTGGCGCCGGAAACGCAACGTGCAGCCATGTCACCGCCATTCCCGGTCCTCGAAGTCCCGCCCTCACACTTCCGGAAGCAGGGACTGAGATCAGGCATATCGCAGCCGAGTCCGACACACAGGGTCTCCAGGCCCGCGGAGGGGGGTAGAGTCGAGCGGGAATCATCAGGGGCCATTCCCGGTCCTCGAAGTCCCGCCCTCACACTTCCGGCAGCAGGGACTGAGATGAAGCATATCACAGCAAACATACAGGGTCCCCGGGCCCGCGGAGGGGGGTAGAGTCGAGCGGGAGTCATCAGGGGTCAGTGGAGTGGAGCCGCCCAGGACTGTGTGCTGGCGCGTCTCAGATGACGACACGTGTCTGAGTGGAGCTCTAGTCAGGAGTCTCCTGGGGAATCACCACTGACGGGCAATGCACCCACCCACCTGCAGTCATAAGGTGCCCAGGACAAGGACTTAACCACCAGCAAGGGCGAGTTTTATTTACCGCTCTCAGACCACATGTCCAAACCAGAAGCTTTATGTTTTCAGGAAACCCTTGTCCACTCCGAAATGAAATCATGGCATGTTGTCACTTGGTGAATCACGTGCAATAAAAGTCTGCACAGATTTGGGATTTTTGACCTCATTTATAGGCCGGGTCCGGTGCCTTAGTGGACTAATATGCCCACTGAAGGGGCCTGTTTTGAGCTCATTATGGACACAGGCTCCAAACCCAGCGGGTCCACGCGGCCTTTCATCCATCTAAGTTTGGCCAAATGAGTACCATTGAGTAGGGTAACAATAAAAATCTGTTATGCGCCAGTTACCCTTCTGGGTGAACCTGTGCTTTAAAAATAGACAGAGTGCATTCTTTTACCCGAACGCATCAGTGTAGAAGTCCATCGTTTATTAGGAATTGTTCGACCGTTACGTGCCAATGATGAACTTTTCCAGACAGGAGCCTTGTCCAAGGCAAAGTTCTAAAGTCGAAGGGTTTGCACATTCGCACGTGCATTATTTTATCTTTGCCAGCTTTAATCGCCCTGTTGCCATTCACGGCTAAAGGAAGCCATGAGAAGTAGCACTGAAGAGCAAACTGGGGAGCCCTTTAGAGGGGTCACTGCTTGGCAGTGATGGGGAGCCAGGTCCATGGGTGTACACTACTGGCGAGTTTAGCCAGCATTGAACCATGGCTCTTTGCATCCTCAAACCCCCCTGCCCACCCCCCCCACACACACGCAACCCCAGTCCCAAAGTGTGTGGGGCACGCCGTACATGATCATCAATTCACAAAAATGCCAGGGGTTGTGGAAGTGACCAAACGCACGCTTGAAGCTGAAAGACATTAAAGGACTGATGGACACTTCCACCCATTGACTCTCAACCGCACCCGTCTCATTGCTTAGAGGCCAGAAGAAAGTACCAGAAGTAAACGTTAGCCTTAGAGCTGTTTATTTTCAGTACCTGTCACTGCCATCATCACCCTGTAAACGGGTATTAAGAGCAGTGGCATGGGAGAGAAAGCTAAGCTGTTGACACCTTTGGCCAACCCTAGTAGACCCCAGTGCTATCCAATGACACTCTATGCTCAGTTCGTGCCAAGCGGAGCTGAGATCCTCAGTCGCCGGGCCACGTGTCATCAACACTTAACCATCGTGGATGAGACAGACATGGCCCCCAGCGTGCGTGACAAGGGGTGAGCTCCTGGCTGCCGCGTCGTCAGCGCATCCTTTCCTGCACCCTGGTAGCGGGTTATGTTCAGATGACTACCCTTGCTGGCAGCAGCTGGAGGGGCATGCAGGTGGTCCAGAGGCTGACAGGCAGTGCCCCACCGCAGGAGGATGGGGGCTTCAGGAGGGAAAAGCAGACAGGAGGTCAACAATCACAGGGGAGGTTGTATGGTAGAATAAATAGGTAGAGATGCGCTGCGCCTCACTTCACGTCCATGTACCTTAAAAAAAATAAAATCTATATATATATATATTTATATTTATATATCCTAAAAGGGGAAGCCGATGTAGACTTAAGAATGGTAAATCTAATCTATACTTGCCTATTTATATTACCTTCCCGATATTGTCATAGTCAATATTCTAGAAACAGTATTGTTATTCGACAGTATTTAAAACCTTTTGCAGGTGGGAAGTTCGCAGTTAATATAAGCGGCTTGAGAGTGCATCTAGTCTGACTCAGGGTCGATTCAAAGAAGGATTGGGCGGATGGGGTCTCCTTCCTTTGTCCCAGAGACAAGTCTAGCTGCGACATGTAATATTGTCTTTAGTAAAGCCAGATGAACTTTGGTAATCGATTAATGCCATACAAGTTATAGCCTCTTAATAAGATATCCACGAATGAGGTGTAATCCCGTCAATAGGGATATAGCACAGCCGGTACTACAAGAAAATGGACCACATGCTTGGGTTTTTCATCAGGAGGAGTGTTTGATGGCCACAGTGGAATTGCACTCCTTTAGATACAGAGTTTATGTGGAATTGAAGGTTGTGGTCTGTATCCAGGAACAAGGCCAGGCCCTTGTGGTAGCCAATGATTGTTGGCAATAATCTAGTAATTTGAACACATCCAGCCAAGATTGCTCTGGCGTTGAGCAGCTAGGGGGAGAGATTAAAAAGAATGATGTGCCTTGGGCCTGAAAGTGATCTCCTATGCTAATAATACCCAGCTTCTTTAGTTTTTTTCAGTATAAGTCGCCGGATACTTTTGGTTCTTTCAGGATGTGCCTGAAATCGGTGGGTGAGGGCATGAGTGCGAGCTGCCTAAAATTAAATTCCTACAAAATGTAAGTCCTTTTTTTGGCACTGACCAGGACCCAGATTCTCACAATTGGTGACCTTGATTTGCTTCCTGAGCCACCTTCCTGTGTAGGAGACCTGGGTGTTAAGTTAGATTCTGCCTTGTCGTTTGAACCTCAGGTGAAAGCAGATTCTGCTAGCTGCTTTGCGACCTTGAAATCGCTTGGGAGGATGCTGCACTTGGTTCCAGTTGTGGCCGTAAGACCATTATCCATGCCTTAGTCACCTCTAAATAGTCTATATTTGGGCTAACCAGCCTACCTAATCCATCATTTGCAAATCATTTAAAATGCGGCCGCACATTTGATTCTGAAGCTTCCCATACGGCACTCTATGTCGGCTGGTCTTCGGCAGCTGCATTGGTTGCCGATTGCTAGAAACATTAAATTCAAGGCTCTGATTTTTGCTTATTGAGCTCTAGGAGCAGACGGGCCCGCTCTATCTTAGAAGCAGACTTAAGGCCAACTGTCAGAGCAGACCCCTGACGTCCAACTCTTTAAAATTCATTTAGACTACTCAGCCCTGTAGGGCTAGACAAGGTTTTTGTTCCTTACAGAAAAGTTGTGGAACTCACTTCCACCTACTTGGTGTTTAGCACCACGTGAAACTGTTTTTCATGGAAAGTCTGAAGACTTATCTTTTTAATGCTTAAGGCTGTCTGGCCCAAGGATAAGTGCTGTTGTGTCTGTGGTCCTGCTGCCAGCACTGGGACGCTTCCTTTGAAGCACCTGTGTGCTCTATAAATGCCTATTGCATTGTTGTATTGTTTTGGATAAGTTGACTTTGAGATGGTGAAGTGTCCTTTAGGATTTAATTTTTACAAGTCTCTGTTAGCAGGACAATGTCCTTTAGGCAGACACGTTCCAAATAGACTTGCGTGCCATCCACACTGCAGTGTTATGGGAGCCCTGAGTTTTCTAGAAGACAGCCAAGAGGTTCTTGTATAAACTGAAAAGGGTTGGAAAGGATATTGAGCCTTGGGGCACTCCTGGTGGGAGAGGAAAGGAGCAGGAGGGAGAGTTGGAGATCTTCACAGATTGACAGCTACAGACAAGGTAGGAAGCAAACCATCTTAGGACAGTCTCTGTGAGGCCAACCTCTCATCAAGAGACTTGAGCAGGGTGGTGGGACTGAGCATGTGAAATGCCGCAGACAGATCCAAGAGGAAAAGACGGCTGAAGTCTCCTTTGTCAAGGATGAAGTGTTAGTCACCCACACTCTGTTTCACTGCAGCTGCCACACCTCATCCTGGGTGTAATCCAGACTGGAAGCCAATATGCAGGTTCCTCTCTGCTATACACTGTTCAAGGCGGTTCTCAAAGAGCCCTCCAGTGGGGGCATAATGACTTTCTACAGAGCGAATGTGTATGTTGATTATATAATTGATATATGTGTACCCTGTGGGACACTTACTTAGGTATCTATTTTAATTGTTTTTTATTAAGAATTTTAGTTTTTTAATAAAAATGATGTTCATAAGTTCACAGCAAATCATTTGAGTTTTGTATTTTTGTATGCATGGAATCGAGAGGTTCAATAGCGACGTTTTAGCGTATTAAAGGTGGACTGAATGGCTTTTACCAGTATTGTGTCCCAGTATTGTGTCCCAGTATTGTGTCAAGCAGCCTGAAAATGGCACGTGGCACTTTATAAAGACTTTAAATGGAAACATACATGCCTGAAGTCCTCTACGCTCATGCCTGAGTCCTGTAAAGATACATGAGTGAGAGCCTCTTCATTTCTGTGGTCTCAAAGATGATGTCTGTGTATCTGAAGGATCATGCCTCATCACCTCAAAGATTCATGCCTCATCGCCTCAAAGATCATACCTCAGTACCTCAAAATCGATGCCTCAGCATCTCAAAGATCATGCTCAGCACCACATTGATCATACCTCAGCTCCTCAAAGGTCACGCCTCAGTGCCTGAAATATCCATACCTCAGCTCCTCAAAGTTCATGCCTCAGCGCCTTAAACATTATGCCTGAACACGTTAATGCTCATGTTTGAGTACCTCAGAATGTATGGTTGCGCGTCCAAGTACTGTGAGATAAGGATGACTTTGTTCCATGGCTCATGTATGAGATATTAAACTGGTAACCACACGTGATAGTCTTGAAAGGCCACTCTGGAGTTCTGGCGATGTTCCAAATCACAAACAGAAGGTTCAGTGGTCTTAATTGTCACCAGATCTCTAAGGCGTTATAGGGGCGCGACTATAGGGTACACCCTAGACTTCTGTCACTCATTCTGTAGGTTTATGATCAGTAGGCCCTGTTATGTAGCGCAGCTCTCCCCGACCTCCTCCCACCCGCTCCACTGAATGACATCTAGTGTTGTATAAAATGCCCGCTTGAGAGGAGAGGAGCCCTCGCTCTGTCAATACCTTCAGGTGGGCGCCTTCTAAGCACCGGGGCCGAGCGCGCACAGGCCCCGATGCCCATCGGTGGGTGCCAGATAGAGAGAGTGAGGAAGAGTGGGAAGAGGGGGTCTAGAGAAGAGGGACTAAGTATGAACTTCAAGCTAAGAACGCAAAGAGACTGAACGGGGGAGAGACATCTTTCAACCAAGCTTTGGCCTAGAGATGATTTGCTGCACTTTTAATCTGTTTGTGTTGCGCTTTTTCCAAAAACATTCTATGGATTGAATAATATAGAAACACGGGCTTTAATGGCAAAGCTAGAGCGAGAGATTTGATTTGAGCGATGAACAGCAAAATAAATTGAGATGCAAGACATTAAGAGAGAGAGAGAATGAGCGTGATAAGAGGGAATTCTGGAACGTGTATTCACATTGGGGGCAAACTGCACGCTCGCCGCGACTGAGCCGGCCGAGGGAGCTCGCTGCTGTGTTAGATCAGGGTGATTCCTGTTGAGTGAAGTTGTGTTGGTGCATTTTACAAAGACGTACACCCCATATCATGTCCTGGTAAAGACCAGCTGCATCACACACGAGGCCACCACAACCTTGCTTCCGATAAAACAACTATCTCCTCAGGACAGTGCTAGGCAGGAAAGACACACGCACACCCACCCACATACGCATACACACACACGCGCACACACAGACACCACCTTTTTAGAGAACTCCATCTCCTTTTTCTTTCCGATTTGTCATCCCCTGTCTCTCTCTATATAACCCCCACTTTTCTCTTTTTGTTCTGTGCTCTCGTGTTGAATGTCTCCTTGTCCCCCCTCGCTGTTTCCCCCTCACCATGTTGCAGTTTCTTCCACCCTCTCTCTCGCCCTCGCCCCCCTTCTTCTTCGTCCTCCCTCCGCACACACTACCGTAACATGTACGTTCCTGAAAGGTGCTCTGTAGTTCTGGCAGTTTCCAGACTTCTTGGTAAACCATGGAACCCGTTACCACCCGTAAATTCTGCAAATTTAAATCCGAAGATTTGAATCGGATACATTTGAACATGAGTGGAAAGAACACTTAAAGGACGTCTGTCTGGGATCAGAGACAACGTCAGAGCTCTAAGCTGTCTATAACAACGAGCCCTGTACCAACCGGTAGCTCAGAGCCTCTCATTTCACAACTGTGCACTATGTAAACTTCAGCTCCTTTGAGCCAGTTCCTCTGAGCCTCTCAGTGTTATCCTGTGGAGGTTTCGTATTATGGACAGCTGAGTTTCTGTCTCCTTTAAGTGATATCCTATAGCAGGTTCACTGCCATGGGCAGCTGAACCTCCGTCCTCAGGTCTTCCCTCAGTGTTATCCAATAGCAGGTTCAGCACCATGGACAGCGAAACCTTCGTCCTCGGATCTCGTTTCCAGTGTTACTATAGGAGGTTCAGCACCAAGGACAGCACCCCCTCCGTCCTCGGGTCTCTCTTCAGTGTTACTATAGAAGGTTCAGCGCCATGGACAGCTGATCCTCCGTCCTCGGGTCTCCCCTTAGTGTTATCCTGTTGTTGTTAAGCACCATGGACAGTTGATCCTCCTTTCTCGGGTCTCCCTTCAGTGTTATCCTAAAGCAGGTTTCGCACCATGGGCAGTTGCCCCTCCGTCCTTGGGTTTCCCTTCAGTGTCATCCTATAGCAGGTTCACCACCATGGACAGCTGATCCTCCGTCCTCGGGTCTCCCCTTAGTGTTATTCTGTTGTAGTTCAGCACCATGGACAGATGATCCCCGGTCTCCCTTCGGTGTTATCCCATAGCACGTTCAGCATCATGGGCAGCTGATCCTCCTTTCCCGGGTCTCCCTTCAGTGTTATCCTATAGCAGGTTCAGCACCATGGACAGCGGTTCCTCGGTCTCCCTTCGGTGATATTCAATAGAAGGCTCAGCACCATGGACAGCTGACCCTCCGTCCTCGGGTCTTCCTTCATTGTTATCCTGTTGTAGTTCAGCACCATGGACAGCTGATCCTAGGTCCTCGGATCTCCCTTCAGTGTCATCCTATAGCAGGTTCAGCACCATGGACAGCTGATCCTCGGTCTCGCATCTGTGTCTCTTATAGCAGGTTCAGCACCATGGACAGCTGATCCTCCGTCCTCGGGTCTTCCTTCAGTGTTATCCTACAGCAGGTTCAGCACCATGGACAGCGGATCTTAAATCCTCCGTCCTCGGTTCTTCCATCATTGCTATCCTGTTGTAGTTCAGCATCACGGACAGCTGGTGCTCCTTTCTCGGGTCTCCCTTCAGTGTTACCCTATTGCAGGTTCAGAACCATGGACAGCGGATCCTCGGTCTCCCTTCGGTTTCTCCTATAGCAGGTTCAGCACCATGGACAGCTGATACTCGGTCTCCCTTCGTTATCTCCTGTAGCAGTTTCAGCATTATGGACAGATGATCCTCGGTCTCCCTTCAGTGTTATCCCATAGCACGTTCAGCATCATGGGCAGCTGATCCTCCGTCCTCGGGTTTTCCTTCAGTGTTATCCTACAGCAGGTTCAGCACCATGGACAGCGGATCCTCAATCTTCCGTCCACGGGTCTTCCATCATAGCTAATCCTGTTGTAGTTCAGCACCATGGACAGCTGATCCTCCTTTCTCGGGTCTCCCTTCAGTGTCATCCTATAGCAGGTTCAGCACCATGGACAGCTGACCCTCGGTCTCCCTTCAGTGTTATCCAATAGCAGGCTCAGCACCATGGACAGCTGACTCTCCGTCCTCGGGTCTTCCTTCAGTGTGTCCTATGGCAGGTTCAGCGCCATTATGTTTCCTGTCTTCCTGTCTTCCGGTTTCCTTCTCTTTCTCTCGTGCTTTCTTTTGTTTCTTCCTCGTTCTCATTCTTTATCCCCGCCATTGCCTCTTTCTCATTCGGTTTCTCAGTCCCTCTCAATCTTCCTCTGACTTCCGCTCCTTCCCCCCCTGACCCCCTCCCTATCTCTGTTGTTTACATTATTGGTTCTCAGCTCTGACGGTCTAGTTTTTATCCTTACACCGCTGGGATTCTGGGCTAGGCAGTGTCTCTTCAGTAAACCCAGAAATCCATCTTCTTATGTTGACTGTTACCAGCTGAGAAGGAACCCTTTGTGCAATTTCTTGCTCAGCGGACTTTCAGCATCATCACTGCACTTCTTATGTTTGATCTCTCCCAACATCCCCCTCTCAGTGCCGACAAAAGCAGCTGTGATTCCCATCAACAGCGGCGTGTGGATTACCAGGGCTGCTCTGTCTGCAGGCCTGGAAGGTCTGGAGCTTCGCCATCACTCATCTCCCTTGCAGTACTGTCCTTGGTGCTACATTCTTCACCACATCACACTACAGGCCTCCTTTTCTCACCTGCTTGTCATCACCTGGGCCAGTAAGACAGGCTTGGTTATAAGAGCTGAATCTGCGATGGACAGGCCTCACCGCCAAAGGCCTCCAGTGTCATCTGTTTTATAGAAAGAGATCCCTCCCAGACTGTTTTCTTAAATGCTTTGTGAAACGCAGATAGCCGTCCGTAGCACGCATGAAGTCTGGGGCAGTTCTTGAAGGACAACTGAAGGTCGTGTATGTGGTACATCCCAGGTCTCCCAACCCCTGCTCGAATCTGAGCCCCAGCGCAGGCTGGACCGGTCTGGACTGGACTGGTGGGTAAAGGATTAAGGCAGCTCCAAGCACACAGTGCAATGGATGTACGACCAGCTCTGAGCCCCAGCGAAGGCTGGACCAGTGTGGACTGGACTAGACTGGTGTGTGAAGGATGAAGGCAGCTCTAAGGACACAGTGCAATGGATGTACGCCCAGCTCTGAGCCCGGGCGAAGCTTGAGCTCTCATCCATCAGTATCCAATCACAAGAGTGAAGACTGAGTGGACGCGAGTCTTGCGGTAAAACTCACCTTCAGTCGCCCAAACGGGAATCTTTCCCCCTCCCCCAGGGCGAGCAAGACCAAACTCAGACAGTGCGGCTTATGGGTCACTTCTGCGCCACGAAAAGTGATACATGCATGACACAGGGCTCTAATTTCGATCTATGAAGCCACACAAAGCCACCCTGTGCGGCTTTGAGTGTCCTCATAAATCATGAGTAGGGAAAATAAGTGCAAATCGCTGCATCGTCTTACTCTGCCCCAGGGAGGCGTTCCATGGGTGTTGTGGTGGGTTTTCCCACTCAGCACCCATGGAATATGATACTTTCCCCAGATTTACACAGTAAGGTAAACCTGGGAAAGCACCAAATCCGTCCTCCCGATGTGTGGTGGACTTATATGTTTCTTTCTCCTTGTTCTTCCTCTCTCTATGTGTGCTGCATCCTGCCAGCGCCAGGAGGAAGGACAGGAGGGTGCCATATTGCTTAATTACAGTGCATCCCTGCCATTTCACTTTGGCTTAGGGCAACGCAGCAAGGTGCCTTGTGCTGCCCTACACCAAAATCCCAAAAGTAAGGCCCTGTGTTTATAATGTCTCCCACAGGAAAGACTCTGGCTCTCTACCCACCTTTTACCAAGGCCATGGCACCCCCTCCTGCGGTTGTAACGGCCTCTACTGGTTTAATATTCAGTTTTCGGGTCTTCAGGACAGTACATACACTTGAAAATAAATACACCGTGCGTTCAAGCCATCTGTGCCCTCTGAATATCTATTGCCATTAAATAGAGAGCAACCATCCAGGCCTACGAGGGAGGATGGATTTAGTGAATATGCTGATCTTTTTGGTAAAGGGAAATATACTTTTTTTGTAGCTTATTCTAGAAATAGAGGTGTCATTGACCCAAGGCACAGAGAGGTCAGCCATGGATGGAGTCAGTATCTGTTACAGGGACACAGTGGGCTGTTCCAGACACTACAAAGACGAGGGAGAGCTAGGATCTGCCCTCTGGGGGCCCACTTTTCGAAGATCGTAGACAAAACCTGTGGCAAGGACATTGAGTGGTTGCCTCTGACTGGCACATTCTAGAGTACCCAGGGCGTTCCTGGAGTACTCAGAGGATACAATATAGTGTACTCAGTGGGTTTCAGGAGTACCGGAGGGGGCATTCAAGAGTACCAAGAGGGCTCCTAGAGCATCTAAAGGGGACATTTTAGAGTACCCCGGGGTTTTCAAAGTACCTGAGGTTACATTCTAGGGTACCCATGGGGTTTCTGGAGTACCCACAGGGTACATTCTAGAGGAACCAGAAAACTTCTAGAGTACCCAGATGTTACATTTCGGAGATCCCAGGGGGGGTTCTAGAGCACCCAGAGGGTACGTTCTAGAGTTCCCAGGGGGTCTTTAGTACTCTGAGGGTACATTCACGAGTACCCAGAGTGCTTCAAGAGTATCTAGTTACGATCTAGAGTACCCAGAGGGCTTCAGGAGCACCCAGAGGGTACATTCAAGAGTACCCAATAAGGCTTCCAGAAAACCCAGGAACTTTTCAAGTGCCAAGGGGTTCCTAGAGCACCCAGAGGCCACATTCAAAGTACCCAGTTACATTGTAGAATACTCAGACGTCTTCTGGAGCACCCAGAGGGTACATTCAAGAGTAATCAGAGGACTTCTAGTGTACATAGAACATACTTTCTAGACTACCCAGGGGTGTTCTACAGTACCCAAAGTGCTTATAGGTTACTCAAAGTGCTTCTAAAGTACCCAGGTACATTCTAGAGTAACTAAAGGTTTGAAAGAGTACCAGAGCGCATATTCAAGAGTACCCAGAGGGCTTCCAGAGTACCCATAGAGTACATTCAAAAGTACCCAGAGGGCTTCCAGGGTACCAAATGGTACATTTGAGAGTATCCTGAGGGTTCCGGAGTACCAAAGCACCTTCTAGAGTACCCAGAGGGCTCCTAGAGCACCCAGAGGGCACACCCAAGAGGACCAACGGGGCTTCCAGAGTACCTAGAGGATACCTTCTAGAGCACATTGGGGTCTTCTAGAGTACCCAGAGGGTACATTCTAGCGCACCTAGTGGTCTTCTAGAGTAACCAGAGGGTATATTCTAGAGCACCTAGCGTTCTTCTAGAGTACCCAGAGGGTACATTCTAGAGCACCTAGGGGTCTTCTATAGTACCCAGAGTATACCTTCTAGAGCACCTAGGGGTCTTCTAGAGTACCCAGAGTATACCTTCTAGAGCACCTAGGGGTCTTCTAGAGCACCCAGAGGTCTTCTAGAGTACCCAGAGTATACCTTCTAGAGCACCCAGGGGTCTTCTAGAGTACCCAGAGTATACCTTCTAGAGCACCTAGGGGTCTTCTAGAGTACCCAGAGGGTACATTCTAGAGCACCTAGGGGTCTTCTAGAGTACCCAGAGGGTACATTCTAGACTACCCAGAGGGCTTTATGAATAGATTTAAGAATACGTAAATCAAACAAGGGGCACTCTTCCAGGGTCGGTGTATGCAAGGAGTCAACACGCAGGCCTCATAGATGGGAGGACATAGGAGAAAAAAGAGGGAGGGAAACAGGGGAGGAAGAGGGGTTCCAGGTCAAGGGGTGGGGAGAGACACAAATTGTCTCTTGTTGCCCTCACACATCCCAAGGGATGTCATGCTTCATCATCGGGCAGTTGCTCCTCTTCGGGCCGGCGGTGCAGTGCCCTACGGGTCCCCCGAAGGGTCTCTTTGACGGAGATCTTTTTAGAGAGCTGCCGATGGGTGCATGCGGGTGTGTGGGTAACAGATTGGGTGTGAGGGACAGTGCGTGCGTGCAGTGCGAATTAAAAATGCCTAAGAGTTTCCAAAAAAGGTTTTAATGAAGAGGTACCCTTGGCAGAATAAAAAAACCCGTAGGTTAGAGGTTAACAGCATGGGCGCAATGTGCCCGGGTAACTATGCTAAGGTCGACATGTTTCACGCCTGAAACGGTCTGAAAGATCCTTGGCATTTCTTCATGACCAAATGTGTGAGTGGAGCGTGGTGAGTGCACAGGCGTGTGTGTTATAAGTGGGGTAACATTAGCCCACTCGAAACTTAATAGGGGGGAGAGAGAGGAAGCCTACAAGCTACTAGTCAGTGGCTGTCATCGATCCTAAGTAGATCTGTGCCCCCTAAATAATGACCTGTGGAGACAAGAGGAGAAGAAGGGAGATAAAACACACAGGGGTCAGGACAGTTCGCTCTTTGCCCTGTGGTATGTTGGCCCTGACATCAATGGTCCAGGGAAAGCATTTAAAAACAGTAGTGAGAGACATTATATATCAATGGTTTTAAAAGCAGTATAATCACCCAAGGGAAAACTACGTCATCAACCATGGCGGGGCGCAGTGGGGGGGGGGAGTTCAAAGCCACTGGCCCTAGCACAGGAATAGTGCCCGGGCTCAGGGGGTGAACTCCCCCAGCAACACGTGAGTCACCCCGGTCGAGGTCGTGGCAGCAGTTAAAAGAATCTTAGGTGAAGCGTGAATAGAGACACGCCTGATGGTGTGCAGCGCCTCAAGGCCACACTCGGCTTGTTCCCAATTTCATGGTGTGGTTTGAGAGGTTGAGCGCATACTTGGTCAGGTCTCTAAACGTAATTATACGACAAGGGAGAGAGTGAGTTGCTGAGCACAAAGCCATTCGGATGGTGATCGGCTTACCTAAATACGGAGATATTGTTTCTCCATGAGCTAGTGGCGTGGGATGCCCGCACCTTCTTGGGCTGTGATTGCCATAAAAGACGCCGGGTAGGGGAGGAGAAAGGAGACAGCGGGAAACGTGCATAGCGCCGTCTCATTATTATCGTAGCATTATCGTACAGAGGTATACTGACAAAGTGAATGGAGGCATCACAATTGTATTGGTTACTCACGGTTTTACTCGGGTGTCGGCGTAGATAGCCTACCCTGTCCGGACGCCAGCTCGTAGGTGGAGGGCGAGATAGCTGTGCCGTTTCTTATAGCTCCGCTGCGGTGACGGGGGAGCTGCCTACTTCCGGGTAGATCCCGTGATGTCCAATCAGCTGGTGGTTAAACTGCGCATGTGCATGTCATGAGACACTGATGTGAGGTGGCACGCGTGCGCGCCGCGGAGAATTGTTAGAATTATGTTAATAAAGTCCTGAGGGCACTATGCTACTGCGAGCAAAGAGAAGTAGCGCGTGTTTATAACATAGTATTATGTCGTGTAGGTATGTAAGCAAAGTTATGAAGGGGGGTTGGCACAGGAGGTCAGATTACCTCATAGTGTGTAGCGTGAGCATATCTACGTCCCGGGCGGCAATCGTGAAATAAGCCCTTAAGTGTGGGAAGTGTGGGATATAATGTATATCGGAGTACACACAGGTTCTTAAAACGGCACCCAGCCCACCAAAGGTAGGGAGAGGTGGGGTCACAGTGTGGGAGTAGGATACTGGGTGACGGAGTTCACATAAAGGTTGAAGAGCTCATCCAAGGGGACACTGCTCAGGAGATGGTAGTTCTGTGCCTGGTGTTAATCTGTTAACTGAATTATAACTCTGTCCAGGGGATTTAATCGTTGAGGCCCTGGCTATTGGTCTGGAGGCGGTGGACCCACCGTTATTCACGTCTGAATAGGGAGTTACTGTTCCAACCTGGATTGGCCTCTAGGATAGTCCACTGGATGGCCTCACACGGGTGGCCTTTTTCCAAAAAGTGATTAGTAAGTTTGGTGGCTGAGGGTGTTCATCGCACTGTGCTTTTATGCTCGCTGATCCTAGTTTTGACTGCTCTGGTGGTCATGCCGATGTAGTACAAGGTACAGGGGCATGTGATGAATCCTGCTGCAGTTGCGTCTAATCCTCAAGAATTGGCCGTAAGGTAGATTCTCTCTCAGTGCTCTAGGATGGAAACTTTTAAAGCTAAGGAGGCTATTGCAATCTGTGTCTTTCTTATAGGTGGTGGTGTGCAACACTCCATTCTCGATGCTGATCATGAGGTCCAGGATGGGGATCTCCTTCGTACTCGCCGTCATGGTGAAGCGTAGGTGAGGGTCCTGGTTATTAATCTATTCGTGGAAGGTCTTCGCTAGGATACTCGGGCCCCTCCAAAGGATCAGAATGTCATCGATGTAACGTTTCCATGTGACAAGATACTCATTGAAGGGGTTTGTGTCGGTGAAGATGTGGGTAGCCTCAAAATGAGCCATGTACAGACCTGCCAGACTCAGAGCGAAGGTACTACCCATACTAGTACTTTGGACCTGATGGTATGTAGAGGTCTTGTACTTGAGAAAATTATTGGTTAGGGCCATCGAGATGAGGGCTGTAATGAACTCCGCCGGCGTGTTGTTGGGGAGTTCAGATTCTCTCAGAAGGCTGTTAGTGACCTCGATGGTGGCATCCTGCGGGATGTTGGTATATAGTGCCTGGACATCGAGTGTGATCAATAGGTTGATGTCCTCTGTATTCTCTTAGTTGATCAATTGGATGAGGTTGAGAACATCACGGGTGTCTTTGAGGTATGCTGGTGTTGGTTGAGGGCGTAGAAAAAAATCACTGAATTGGATGAGGGGTTCCAAAAGTGAATTAATGCCAGATACTATGGGGCGGACTGGACAGGGTGTTACGCCCTTATGAATCTTGGGCAGAAGGTAGAAGTAGGGCATCCTAGGTGTGCTGTTCACAAGGAATGCTGCTTCTTTGGCTGTAATCCAACCTTCAGTGGACGCCTCATTCACCATGATGCGGATCTGTCCAAGTAGGCGTGCGGTTGGGTCTGTGTCCAGGATCTTCTAATATTCCGTGTTGCTAAGTTGTTGTGTGCATTCCTGCTCGAAGTCCTTGATATCGAGAATCACTGTGGCTCCTCCTTTATCTGCGGGTTTGATAATGATAGTCGGGTCGTTTTTTAGGGAATTGACAGCATCTTGTAGTTTGTTGGGCATATTGTTATAAGTGGTGGGGGGTTTGAGGAGATTGGCCTCCTTCAGCACTGCCTTTTCGAAAGTGAGGACCTCATTAGGGACCATGCCCGCCGTCGGTGTAAATCTGGAGGGTGGCCTCAGTCCGGTACCTTCCTGTTCAGGTATGGTGGTGTCATCGAAGAATGCCCTTAGTCTGACCTTACGGAAAAGTTGATGTAACTCTTCATTGAGCCGGAAATTGTCCTCTTTTGGTGTGGGTACAAATCCTAAGCCCATCTCAAGTGCTGTGATCTCATCCGGATTTAAGAATACCCAGAAGTCTCTTAGTGTGCCCAGAGGGTAGATGCTAGAATCTCCAGATGTCTTCCAGAGTACTCAGAGGATACCTTCTAGGGTTCCCAAGGAGCTTCCACAGTAGTGAAACTGGGGGTCTGCTCTGTGCCTTCACAGACACTGCAGAGAGCGGGTCTGTGACCACATTGTGGTCTTCCCATGAAGTGTCTGCTTGCAAGGCCTCCTCGCACACCTTTTAGGGTCTGCTTACTGAGTATGCCTGTTGTGCATTACCCCGTTCCATCATCGATACTAGGGACTTCCATCTGATTGGCACATTAAAGAGGACCCGATGCATGTTCAAAGACCACGGGCCTGCACTTTGATTGGCTCGTTCTGCCACGGTAGCTGGATTTATAACGCACACTATACCAGGTCGCAAGGCGCTATTGATAGAGTATCCAGCGGGGTTTCAACTAGGGGTGCGAGGCACCTGCCATATGATTGGCACGTTAGAGAGGACTCGCGGAATGTTTTAACCTGCAGGTCTCACCTCTGACAGCTACAGTATTCATTAGAGGACTTTTTTAGCTGGGTCGTTGGTGTCTGTCCTTTCACTAACAAT
Organism: Triturus cristatus; assembly: GCF_964204655.1. Lineage (NCBI taxonomy): Eukaryota > Metazoa > Chordata > Amphibia > Caudata > Salamandridae > Triturus > Triturus cristatus. Next base: position 1,227,546,999 of record NC_140582.1, read on the forward strand.
AGTGTGTACATCCACAGAGTGCTTCAGCACAGAGCTGTGCACACTGAGGGAGGGGTCCTCTCACTGCCACGCACCGAGAGGGGGGTTCCCTCACTGCCACACAGAGTGCTTCAGTAGAGAGCTGTGCACACTGAGGGAGGGGTCCTCTCACTGCTACGCACGGAGAGGGGTCCCCTCACTGCCACGCACCGAGAGGGGGGTCCCCTCACTGCCACACAGAGTGCTTCAGCAGAGAGCTGTGCACACTGAGGGAGGGGTCCTCTCACTGCCACGCACCGAGAGGGGGGTTCCCTCACTGCCACACAGAGTGCTTCAGTAGAGAGCTGTGCACACTGAGGGAGGGGTCCTCTCACTGCTACGCACGGAGAGGGGTCCCCTCACTGCCACGCACCGAGAGGGGGTTCCCTCACTGCCACACAGAGTGCTTCAGTAGAGAGCTGTGCACACTGAGGGAGGGGTCCTCTCACTGCCACGCACGGAGAGGGGTCCCCTCACTGCCACGCACCGAGAGGGGGGTCCCCTCACTGCCACACAGAGTGCTTCAGCAGAGAGCTGTGCACACTGAGGGAGGGGTCCTCTCACTGCCACGCACCGAGAGGGGGGTCCCCTCACTGCCACACAGAGTGCTTCAGCAGAGAGCTGTGCACACTGAGGGAGGGGTCCTCTCACTGCCACGCACCGAGAGGGGGGTTCCCTCACTGCCACACAGAGTGCTTCAGTAGAGAGCTGTGCACACTGAGGGAGGGGTCCTCTCACTGCTACGCACGGAGAGGGGTCCCCTCACTGCCACGCACCGAGAGGGGGGTCCCCTCACTGCCACACAGAGTGCTTCAGCAGAGAGCTGTGCACACTGAGGGAGGGGTCCTCTCACTGCCACGCACCGAGAGGGGGGTTCCCTCACTGCCACACAGAGTGCTTCAGTAGAGAGCTGTGCACACTGAGGGAGGGGTCCTCTCACTGCTACGCACGGAGAGGGGTCCCCTCACTGCCACGCACCGAGAGGGGGTTCCCTCACTGCCACACAGAGTGCTTCAGTAGAGAGCTGTGCACACTGAGGGAGGGGTCCTCTCACTGCCACGCACGGAGAGGGGTCCCCTCACTGCCACGCACCGAGAGGGGGGCCCCTCACTGCCACACAGAGTGCTTCAGCAGAGAGCTGTGCACACTGAGGGAGGGGTCCTCTCACTGCCACGCACCGAGAGGGGGGTCCCCTCACTGCCACACAGAGTGCTTCAGCAGAGAGCTGTGCACACTGAGGGAGGGGTCCTCTCACTGCCACGCACCGAGAGGGGGGTCCCCTCACTGCCACACAGAGTGCTTCAGCACACGGTTGTAGACACTGAGGGAGGGGTCGGTCACAGGCCCCTCGTGCTAGCTTTGACATTCTGCACAGTCTGTCATTTTTCCTGGAGTAAGTGCGGTTGGCAGCGATTGATGGGGGGCGGCGAGCTCAGAACCTATTTAAACTCATGCATTTAAATGGCTTGTTTGCAATCTGTGGGCTCCGCATCGAGAATGTGTCACTTTCAATCAAGTCTTCTCACCTCACGGCCCCCTCTGCCCCCCCTAGCCACAACATACTGTACCGGACCCTGCTGCCCTCGAAGGACCCGGCGCTAGATGAAGTGAGGCTAAACTAACCACACCATGCACATCTATCGTGTGTGTGTCAGCATGCACAGACCACCCTATGCCATACTGTATGCACATAGTGTGGCACAGCCCACCCTGCCCCTTCTGGAATATTGTATGCACATAGTGTGGCATAGCCCACCCTACCCCTATGCCATTCTGTATACACATAGGGTGGCACAGACCACCCTACCCTGCTAGAATACTGTATACACATACCTTGACACAGCCCACCCTGCCCCTATGCCATACTGTATACACATATAGTGACACAGCCCACCCTGCCCCTATGCCATACTGTATACACATATAGTGACACAGCCCACCCTGCCCCTATGCCATACTGTATACACATATAGTGACACAACCCAAGACCACCCTGCCCCTATGCCATACTGTAGGCACACACAGTGACAAAGCCCAAGACCACCCTGCCCCTATGCCATACTGTATACACATAGTATGACACAGCCCAACCTGTCCCTATGTCATACTGTATGCACAGTGTGACACAGACCACCCTGCCCCTATGCCATACTGCATGCACAGTGTGACACAGCCCACCCTGTCGCTATGCCATACTGTATACACATAGTGTGACACAGACCACCCTGCCCCAATGCTCTACTGTATGCACATACAGTGTCCCATCCCGCCCTGCCCCTATGCTCTGCTGTATACATATAGCGTGACACAGACCACCCTGCCCCTAAGCCATACTGTATACACATAGTGTGAGACAGCCCAGCCTGTCCCTATGCCATACTGTATGCACAGTGTGACACAGCCCACCCTGTTGCTATGCCATACTGTATACACATAGTGTGACACAGACCGTCCTGCCCCTATGCCATACTGTATGCACATACAGGGACACATCCCGCCCTGCCCCTATGCTCTACTGTATACATATAGCGTGACACAGACCACCCTGCCCCTAAGCCATACTGTATACACATACTGTATACACATAGTGTGACACAGACCACCATGCCCCCATGCCATACTGTATTCACGTACAGTGACACAGCCGACACTACCCCTAAACTCTCATGTATACACATACTGTGACCCAGTCCACCCTGTCCCTATGCCATACTGTATGTACATAGTGTGAAACAGCCCACCCTGCCCGATGCCATACTGTATGCACATAGTGTGACACAGCCCACACTGCCCCTATGCCATACTGTATATACACATTGTGTGATACAGCCCACCCTGTCCCTATATCATACTATATGTACATAGTGTGACACAGTCCACCCAGCCCTTATGCCATACTGTATACACAGTGTGACCCAGCCACCCTGCCCCTATGCCATACTGTATACACATAGTGTGACACAGACCACTCTTCCCGTATGCCACACTGTATACATATAGTATGACCCAGCCCGCCCTGCCTCTATTCCATACTGTATACACATACTGTGACACAGCTCACCCCACCCCTTATGCAGTACTGTATACTTTCTTTCTTTCTTTATTTCGGCCTATTAGGCCATAAAAGATACAATAAAATAATGTAATTCAGCATAAAAACATCTCCTTGTATTAAGACCATTCCATAAAAATCGTAAAAATTCATTTGCATGGGGGTTCTAATCACGGGAGGGAATTACAGTTCATATCATCAATATTCAGTCTTTTAGTAATTTTCTCCTTATCTACCACATGGCCATTATGAATTTGGCAACTGCAAAAACTATATGGGGAAGGGTACTTGTTTTCAATATTCTGTACGAGTACAAGTGGCTCCTTATACCCAGGTTTCTGCATAGTGGCGCTAGCCAATATTTCCTTGGTCTATTGTAAGCTGGGCAGAAGAACAGTACTGTATACACATAGGGCCATATTATCAAGAACGGCGATAACATTATCGCCACTTTAGCGGCAGGAAACTACCGCTAAAGCGGCGATAAGGGGTTTGATAACATGCCCTTGAGAATTCCAATAGAAGCCCAGGTTTGATGTCCTTCCCACCAGAACCTGGGCTTCTATTGGAATTCTCTAGGGCATATTATCAAGCCCCTTATCGCCGATAATGTTATCGTCGTTCTTGATAATATGGCCCATAGTGTGACACAGACCACGCTGCCCCTATGCCATACTGTATGCACATACTGGGACACTGACCACCCTGCTCCCATGCCATTCTGTATACACAGAGTGTGACCCAGCCCACCCTGCCCCCATGCCATACTGTATACTCCTAATGTGACACAGCCCACCCAGCCCGTAGGCCATTCTATATACACATAGTGTGACACAGACCACCCGGCTTCTATGCCATACTATATGCACATACAATGACACAGCCGACACTACCCCTAAACTCTACTGTATACACATAGCGTGACACAGACCACCCTGCCCCTATGCCATTCTTTATACACATGGTGTGACACAGACCACCCGGCCCCTGTGCCATACTGTAAACAGTACAGAGTGGCTTAAACCTTTCATGCAGGTATACAAAGATATTCTGTATCATAATTGAGGGAGGGGGAGGGCATCCGCTTATTAAGTTCACCTTGTGAGTCAAGGCCACTTCCCCACACAATATTCGTAATAAATAGCATATCACACTCTGCACATCTGTACATGCACTATATATATATTTCCCTGTCAGGCAAACAATATATATACACATATGTATAGAGCACAACAAACTAATAATTATTCAAGGCCTGATATAGATCTTGGCGGTCTTCCGGCCTGCGGCCCTTGGCGGCGGGCCAGAGTACTCCTTCAAGCTGACGGGCTTCCGCCTGCTGTATTTAGATGTGCATGCGATACACAGAAGACTGCCAAGCCGGTGGTCTTCAGGCCTGGTTCCATTGCCAACTTGACGGTGGGGTCCCGTTGGGCGGATTCAGATATTCGATTTGGGCTGGCATTGTACTGTTGGCGGAGTCCGGACAGGGGCCAACCGTGGGGTTGGTGAGACAGGTAAGTCACATTTTTTTCTTCACATAAAACATATATTTGTAGTGCATGTGTCCTTATGTCTATGTAGGATATGTGTAGTGAACTTTAAATGTGCATACTGCTGTGCATAGAACCAACTCACACACACCATGCAATGCATACCTGCACATACCACGAATACCTACCTTCGATTCCATCAAAACGGGGTGCCTGCCCTTCATTGTCAAGGAGCTGCAGGACAGGAGGGACCTTGACAATGGCGGAGAGGATGAAACCGCATCTTATACCCCCAGAAAAGATGAGGTTTCAACCCTTTTCTTACCTTTCTGCTGACAGATAGTAGGAGGAATGCCCACCGGACTTTCTTTAGAAACAGCCCACATCCAAATCTGGAGGGCAGGAATCCTAGCTGGAGTCTCTCTGCTGCCTGCTGCAGCCCATCCCGCTGTATGGGCAGGGAGCGTAGTCCCGCGAGAGTCAGCCGGACCCTGGTAGTCTTCTTCCCCATTGGCAGCCAACATCTAAATCGGGTGGATGGATCCCCTGGTTGGCGGGCAGGAAGACTGCCAAACAAGGCCACTTTGTTGCTGTCCCGTCAACATCTGAATCAGGCTTTAGTCAAAACGTATGTATTGGGACGTTTTCAAGACTATTGTCACTTCTTCAGGCTGGTTCCAAATGAAACTTTTCCAGGCTGTCACCATAACTTAAAAGATAGATTCCTAGATGTTTTATTGTAACATAATTATCTAGTGCTTACTACCCCTCTGTGGCGTAGCAAGGATTATTTTCTACATGAGTAGCACACTTAATTGTGTAGGGCATGTGGATGGAAGGATGTCGTTTTTGTTTTGATCCTAAGTGTTTCCATGTCGGGGTGATGACAAGTGACATTCATAGTGGCTAATCAATTTGCGAGACCCTGGATTCTCCTCTGTGATGCATTGTTTGGTGGTCGCTGATACAGCAGGGCAGCTCATGGCAACAAAGAATGGTGTGTTATTTCTCTCTGAGATGCATTGTTTGATGGTCACTGCTACAGCGGGGCTGCTCCTGGCAACAAAGAATGGTCTGTTACTTCTCTCTGAGATGCATCGTTTGATGGTCACTGCTACAGCAGGGCAGCTCATGGCAACAAAGAATGGTGTGTTATTTCTCTCTGACATGCATTGTTTGATGGTCACTGCTACAGCGGGGCTGCTCCTGGCAACAAAGAATGGTCTATTACTTCTCTCTGAGATGCATCGTTTGATGGTCACTGCTACAGCAGAGCAGCTCATGGCAACAAAGAATGGTCTGTTACTTCTCCCTGAGATGCATCGTTTGATGGTCACTGCTACAGCAGGGCTGCTCATGGCAACAAATAATGATCTTTTATTTCTCTCTGAGATGCATCATTTGATGGTCGCTGTTACAGTAGGACAGCTCATGGCAACAAAGAATGGTTGGTTATTTCTCACTGAGATGCATTATTTGATCGTCACTGCAACAGCAGAGCAGCTCATTGCAACAAAGAATGGTCGGTTATTTCTCTCTGAGATGCATTATTTGATGGCCACTGCTACAGCGGGGCTGCTCCTGGCAACAAAGAATGGTCTGTTACTTCTCTCTGAGATGCATCGTTTGATGGTCACTGCTACAGCAGAGCAGCTCATGGCAACAAAGAATAGTCGGTTATTTCTCTCTGAGATGTTGAAATGTATGCATCTTAGTGTCTGTGCACAATTTGTATATTGAAATATACCTGTCCCAGCATTGCTTTGCTTCTAATATGAAGACCAGAAGTTAAAATGAATTTTTCTCAACATCCCTTTAATCCCCATGCACAAACGACAGTACCCCTTCATACGTTAAAACCTTCCACCGAATGGTTCTACAAGGCTGCACCGGTCCATGAGTTGGAAGGAGGGATTGATAAAGTGATTTACAATGAGAACTTTTCTCTTAAAAGCCCCAACTCTTACACACAACCCCAACAGCCTACCCCAGCATGAGCTCGATCCTGGGACCGTGCCCCACATTGGGAATCCTCCGGGTATTGTCTATTACAAGGCATTAGATGATACAAAATAAATTATTCCCACATTTTACCAGGGTGACAAATGTCATGCTGGTGTATTAGAGAGATAAGGCATCTTCCAGACAAGACACAATTGTTTAATACCTTAAAGTCTGGATTACCCCCCTTGTAAAGGAGCCATAGCTTATTTCAAAGGAACCACAAGGAATTGCCTCACCTCAGACACACGAGTACTGCTCAAAATGCAGGAGGAAGTAGCTTCCGTTCAGCTTCAAATGTGCATTCATGGAATGGTCTCCTGGACGACAGCCAATCAGGCTTCGGTCCCCACTGAGGCAGCAAATCGGCTCTAAAGCGTGTCCAATCATTTTCAATCTCCGGCCTTCTGGTGGCGCTGATCTCCCAGTGCTTGCTGCTCTTGAGGCGGCCCGCGGCATCCTCGACCACCCATCGCTTCTGAATTGAGAAGATGGGGGACTGGTGGGCCCAACTCTGAACTGGCTGACGACTTACATGTCCAATAGGACGCTCAGGAAATGATTGACCGGAATGTTTTGAAATTGTTTCCTTGAATTGAGGGGTGCCCCAGAGCTCTGGTCTCTCCTCACTCCTCGTGCCAACGGTAAGTTCTGCTCCAAACAGTAACTTACCATAAATACAAATATATAAGTATAGGTGTATCTACATGCGTGGACCCGAGTCGAACTTACCGGTGGCACTCGGCGTTCATTCTGTATCACAATATTCACTGCATCCACAGGAGAGTTTCCAACATATTTTCAAGAATGTATTAACCTCGACTCTTATCAGTGGCCGAATAAACATAGCTCCATCTTTTGCCGGCTTTGGATAAAGGCACCAACAAACTGGCGAAAGAAAAAGGGAGAGGGTTCTCACTTCCACCAGCATCTTCTTGCCAACAATAACCATCTTCAAAAGCTGCGGAAGATACGTTATTTGCTGTAGTGAGGGCAGGGAGACCGTCGCCAGGACGGTATGTGCAGCTAGGAATATGGGAACCCCCCTTTAGCCGGCACCTCTGAATCGCACATCAAGGATGACAAGGACTGGCTGCTTGGGGGGCTGGGCGGGGGGGCTCTGTATCCTGCCTGAGGTCGGCCTTATGTCCGCTGTGCTTAGAAGCTTCATTCGGGTGCTGGTCGGGGGCCCCTTGCACCACGGGGACTGTGGGGGCCTGTGTTACATCACTGCTACGAGGTGTTTTCCTCGTAGCAGTGACACATGTCAGAATGCAGCAGACATGAAAAGAGTAATAAATGAGGAGAAATAAAGTTATTTCTCCTCATTACGCCTCAGCTCGCCTCAGGAGGTGTCAGGTTTTAGCGCTTCACCACTTTCACATGATTGTGTAAATCTGGGGCAGCATCAAAATCCATGGGTGCTGCGGTGGAACACCCACCTCAACGCCCGTGCAACGCCTCCAGGGTGCAGAGCACGGAGACGCAGCAATGCAACACTGGTTCACCTTAATCCATATCTACGAGACCATTCAAAGCCATGAAGGGTGGCTTAACGTGGCCTTATGGATTTGATTTCAAGGTGTGTGCCGCTGAAGCCTCGGTGGCGCAAGGTGTTCATAAATATACCCTTCAGTGTCTGGTTCAAAGCGATGCTCTTGTAGCAGTGATAATAATGAAATCTAACTCACCACTCACACAAGAGCATTTCCATCCGCAGCATCCCAGGACAGCACAATAAGGCATCAGATGTGATGTCAGAGGACGAGCAACATGGTCTGCTCCTGTATCTACTAACTTCATGCCCCCTCCTCTGAGACCAAGTGATATCAGAGCTTAGAGGAAGCACTAGCCTGGACCAATGGACCTTTGTGTCCCCCCACCCCCACGGGTGGCCTCAGGATAAAACTAGAAAGTATGAGTCCAGCCCCCAGGGCCATCTCATGTATTTTACAATTGTCGTTTGCCTCCCTGTGGTGCAAGTCAGAGTTCTGCATGTACAAGAGGTTTTTAGCCAGGTCTAAAGTGTAGCACCTTTGTACTTCCTGTGTAGGGTTGATAAAAGGCATCCCAGGTTCATGAACAGAGACACGTACAGCCCCCCAGGCCTGCTCAAGGTCACACAGGCGTGAATCGTTTATCACCAGTAACAGAAACTGCAGACTTGCACTTCAGGGCCAGATTTCTATAACAGCAGCAATATTTTCGCGATTGCCTCGTGCCTGTTCAATATTTGATGTGTTCGGTGAATGTGTAATGCGGTGTCCGTGCCAGGAAGGGTTGTGCAGGCCACTGCATCCCTCCCGGCCCTGTACCGTGGGTCAATGCAGGGCAGCGGAATGGTAGACATTCAGAGGCCGCCATTATGGACGAAAATAGGATCAAGCATTGGCAATGCCAAGAGGGCTGGCTTTAAAGGAATATTGTAAGGTAATATGCAGCATTACAAGTAGACAGCATGGGAATCAATATGTATTTGTGTGAAACATAGAACTGTAGAATAAGATTGATGTAGTTTAAAAGGTCAGATGACAGTTGCACTGTCAAGCCAGACCTAAAAAATCCATGTAGGGTCATAACTACCCTCCTCCCGTCTCTGCTGCTGCCAGAGAAAAACAGCAGAAATAATCTAGTTGTCTGAGAAACTTTAATAGCATTACAATATGTGTTTGCCCCTGAAAGTTCAACCTCAGGCAACTGGATAAATGAACAAAATGATCCCACTGTGTGGGGGCAAGTAATTGTTTGTGGAAACTCACCGCGTCTGGTCCAATCAAAACATGTACTCATCGCTCCCAACATGTAGGCGGAGCCAAAGTCTGTTTTATGGTCATTCTTACATAATTGTCTGGCGACAGCTGCGCTGTCAAGCCAGACCATAAAAAGGGAACACTGGCTGTAGTGAGCAGAGAAGAAAGGGAGCTCACGAAGGGAGCTTGTAAGGTGAAGGGGAGATCACGGGAGCTCAGTCCAGTGTTGGGAGTCTAACCACCGCAAGACACCCCAAAACCTACTCAAAATGTGAATGAGGATGGACAGTTTCTCAAGAATTGACTGTTTTGGTAGTATTATAATACAATGTTCAAAAACCATAACTGAAGCCTGGATCGATCGTTCACTTTTGAACTATTTGGGACCATAGTGTAATAACTAGAAGTAACTCTTATATCACTGAGATTGTTCAAATCACCCGTAGATAGATAGATAGATAGATAGATAGATAGATAGATAGATAGATAGATAGATAGATAGATAGATAGATAGATAGATAGATAGTATCTTTGCATAAATTAACATTTTTGATTAAAGTGGTATATACAATTTTCTATTAATTGATCAGTAGATAACAAACAATAAAAACTGTCTTTGAAAGTATAATTCCAATATAAGAAGGTGAATTTACTTTATGACATAAATTCTCCCCACCGTTGAATGCACTGAGTATTTTGCCACAGGAACTCTTTGCAATCCTTAAACTCAATGAACTAAGGACTATAAAGCAAGTAAATCTAGAGCGCAGACTGTGAAAAGAGCCAACAACCTCTTGCCTGAGCCCTACTTTGTTTAACATCTATGTCACATCGTTAGTCTGAATTGTTAGAGCCCGCGGGGTGGAGATTGTGTCATACGCAGACGATACTCAACTTTGGTTCTCCTTTGGTCCTGATCTCACAAGGTGAAGAGTCAATTTGCAAACCGCATGATGGAAGTCGCTGTCTGAATGAGTAAAAACTGTCTCCAATTAAACAACGACAAGACAGAGATCGTGCTATTTGGCAAAACGACCGAGAGTTGGTCAACTGACTGGTGGCCCTCTCAACTCGGCTTGACCCCCACACCGAAGCAGGTATTAAAAAATCTTTGTGAGAGGTTAGATCAATCTCTTTCTATGAAAGATTAGGTTAGTACCATTTGTGGCATCTGTTTCACCACTATGAGGCCTGTAAAAAAGCCCTTACGTGGCTTCCCGACACTGCTAGGAAGACTCTTGTTCAGACACTTATCATCAGTCGCCTGGTCTATGGGAACGCCTTGCTGACCTCAGTAAATGACACTGTGGTGTCCAAACTGCAGGTGGTTCAGAACTCTGCTGCTTGGCTAATTTGTAACCTTTCTTCTCGCTCGCCTTCCTCCCCGATCCTTAGAAAGCTTCATTGGCTGCCTATTAGGAAGCGTGTCGTCTTTAAACTCTGTTGTTTGACAAATAAAGCACTTCACAAGTCTCGGTCAGCCTATTTGTCTTCTCGACTGCATCCCTACCTTCCTTCAACCCTTCTGAGATCCTCAGACAAGGCGCATTTGGTGATCCCTTGTATCCGCACTTCAAGATACGGGGGCAGATCTTTCTCTTACGCAGCTCCTTATCACTGGACCAAAGTCCCTCTCAGCCTTCGCTCTCGCCCAGATTCCCCTCCTTCAAGAAGGGGCTGAAGACTTTGTTGTTTTAGATTCCTCCTATTTCTCTTCTCGTGCAGTGTAGCGCCGAGATACTCCTCCGGCAGTGAGTCATACGCGATATTAAATGACCAAATATATTATATATGTAATTTGTTCAGGGAGGGGGGGCCTTGTATACACACACTGAAAAGTCCAGCTGGCAATCACAATTCCTGCCTTAAAAGTGATACATTTAGAAAAGCATATTTATTACACGATGATAATGCGCCTCTAGCAATGTCTCAGAAACATAAACGTACCATCATCGTCTCCTATGCGTATCGACATATATTGTTCAACAGTTGCTCCTATTGGCCAGTGAGAATTGTTCCGTTTCCAACTCTACACCAGGTGGTTTTCAAATGTAGGCCCTTCTGTCTAGCATTTTGGTGTGGAATCAGAGACTTTCATTGGCCCTCTCACTTGCAATGACAACAACATGCCAAGACCTGCGGGTTTCCGACCTAGCACCAAAGACTTTTTGGTAACACCAGTAACCTTATGACACTCACAACACACATCATTTTATCGTAAGAAAAGTTGTTTTCTTTACTGAGAAATTGGTTATCGACATCAAAAACGGCTGTTTCCCCATACCCCTATAGATTTTGAGGATGCCTTTTTCACCTTCCTATAATATAAAGATTTTTACCCCTCCCTTGACAGGATTACATTTCACAACTTTTCGGATTGGGAGATACTTGGCGAGTATGTAAATTGTTAGATGTTCACAGTTTCACCGAGTACTTTAATCTTTAAGTTCTTATTTATTAAAAAAGTTCAATAACGTTTTTTAATGTTCTCTACAGTTTGCCATAGGGAGATTTTACCCCAACTGTGAAGTCACCATATGGTAAGGTAAAGGGTTAGTTAACAAAGTAAATTTTACTGAAAACACAGTAAAACATTTTTATGTTAGATATGAATGTAAATCAATTTTATGTATTTATTTTAAATGTATAACAAAAATAAAAAAATGCTACACCACTAGTACCTTAATTTGTAATTAAATCTGTAATTAATTTAAATATATTAAATTAAATAAATATTATTTTTCTGAAGTTGTATTAAAAAATTAATTCCCACCTAAACTAAAAAGTACATTTTATTATGTATTCATAAACATTAAAAACAAAGCATAGACCTGAATTATAATTGTACTATATCTATTTTAATAAAAAATAATGTTACATTAATGTATACATTCAAAACAGGTTGTTAAATTATCTTATACTTAATAAATATGTTTTAGGTTTAGATTTTTTTTTAAATAAATTTGTTTATAGTTTTACCTCTTTAAATAATTATTCTCTATGCAAGGATGTTGCAGCACCAGTGGCTGGCCATGTGTGGTGCTGGACTAACTTCAGCTCTGAGCTGGAGTCATTCACTACACTACGCTACACCTTACAGCTTGTGAATTACAGTGGGCTTACTATTTTACGGGTGATTGCATGTCCCTTCCTATACTCATTCCTAAATCCCGCTTTACTTTTTGCTAAACTCCTCCCATTTAGCAGTAAGTTTGTAGCAACTCCCCTGGTCCGTCCCACGTTTACCACTAGAAAGACATCTCCGCATAGAAAAGATAGGAGCAGTGGAGGTAAAGATTTACCCTCGCAGGTTTGAGAATATCATTTTGCACTACTTTAGTAGTACTATTGTAGAACTACTAAATCTACTATGAAATGCAGCTTGCGATTAGGCCCAATAACTTTGAGAACCTAGTTCATTATGGAACAGAGCTTGAAAGAGCAGTCTCCCTCACTTTCCCTTCGATCGATGTGCCCTTACCACACTTACACCTTTGCTATAAAGTAGCAGACTAGTCTAGATGCCAACATGACTATTCCAAAAGTCAACGCGCAATGTATAAGAACAGATCGCTGATAGATTCCGAACATTCTACGGGTCATACGTTCCTCATCTGTATCTCATCCGTATCCTCCAACTGCAAAACACACGTCAGCAACTCCTGGCAGTGGAGGTTGCTATTGCCTGGATCTGGAATAAGGTATGACCACCACATATCAGATATGCCCCCAGCCCCCGCAGACACCCCACGGATTGGCTGAACCAACAGCGACGGACGCTCCTTCTTGCACTTGGTGGCCAAGGCTTGGAACAACGATCCCCTGCACCTCAGGACCACTCTTGCAATTCAGGAAAGAACTCCAGCCCTGATGTTTGAATGAATAACCCACCACACAGCAGCCAACGTCTCCAGCGCCTGGAGACCCTCGCGGTGGTTAGCAGTGCTTTATAAATGTTTACTTGATTAATTAATTGGGCATTGATGTTGAACATGTGGATCACAATTGCCAGGGAATGGTCAGAGGCAGCCACATGGAAGGATGAGTCCAGTGATATCTAGTCGCCATTCTTAACTTCTACAGGAAGGTGGACACAAATGGAACATGTCCTTCCAGGCTCAGAGCATCTTGACTAGAACAGAACTACTGCAGTATATGATGTCATTGGTACTGACACAGGATGTGATGTTAGTCTGAGGCTCTGCGTTATGCTCATTCTAGGAGTAGGAAAGCATTAATGGGTAGGGAGTGGGGTTTAATTGAGAAAGGGCAGCCAATATAAGGAAGGGACAGTGCTTAACTTGAGCCGGTGGTTTCAGTGCTTCACACCGATACTAAATTGTCAGCACCAGCTCTAGTGACAGTCCACCACATAGTGGCGCCGTCTCTCTAATTTTAAGACGAGCACAACGGTGTTTAATAAGTCAATATGTATTCAAAAAAAGAATAATACCTGCTGCTTAAGCCACTATTATAGCTTTGGGGCCTGGAATATTCTGAATTGTCATGCTTGTAGGAGTGGCAGAGCTGACAGGGGCAATGGATGGTGCAGGCTGTAGTGGCCCCTGAGAAAGGCCCTTGCACTTATTGTTTTACAAATTAGCACTGAAGGGAGTAGGGACTGGGGGAAAGGATAGGATTTGATGGGTATTTTCTTAAGTCATTTGATGATGCTTGCTGTGCAGTTGTGATGCTGCTGGATTATTAAATGCAGATGTTTAAAAGAGCGCTTAGATTCAAACATTCATTCATACAGAGGGGTTAAGACATGTCCAGAAGTTTCATCCACGATCCCAGATCCAGGAATTAATTTCTGGATCTGGGAGAACCTTTGGTGAGGAGCTTGCGGTTCTGATTGACACTGGGCTGTCTCAGTGACAAACACAGATTACCCTGAACATCTGGCTATACACTGTGGCAACTGAGTGATCAACAGAACGGAAAACTCTAACTCCATTTGGATGTAAAATGTCTCTAATCTAGTGGAGGTAACACAGAGTAGGATGAAATCTGGTATCTATGCCATCTCTGCGATTGAATAATACACTGCTACACGACTGGTCCTTCGCTGAACCTGTAGAGCAATCAATCATAACAGGACAACTCACGAGGAAAACCTATAGGATGCGCTTACAGTGTCAGGTAACCACCATCAACCCACCCAAACCAGGCCACTCAGTACGGAAGAGGCGTGGTGCCAAGGCCCGAAGAGATCAGCACACATATTGCTGGCATCTTCGAAAACTTGCTGGTTCCTCCTGGACCCTAACAAGTTTCACATTAGACGCTCACAAGCAGTAAAGGGATGCAGAGAAGAAGCTATGTATGGGGTGGATCTGATTCCCACCATCCAGGCAACTCCGGTCCTCTCATTAGGCTCCAGACCCTCAAGCTTTATAAAGGGGGTTCCACATGGCTGTATCCAACAGAGAAGGTGGCTTTACAGGCTTTGGTGACCACCGTAAACCAACCATGAGACGCGGAGAGTAACCTGTGGCGGACAGGTACTGTCACCTGAGCCATTCTAAATCTCACTCCTTCTTCTTCCATCACACTGCAAACTGCTGTTACCCAAACATGATAAGAGCCCGACTCCGGTCTCACACACAATGTCAAAAGCTTCCCATATAGAACCATAGCAGGTACAACACCCATCCAGTGTAGGACCATAGCAAGTGCAACACTCATCCAACGTAGGACCATAGCAAGTACAACACTCATCCAACGTAGGACCATAGCAAGTACAACACCCATCCAATGATGGGCCATTGCAAGAACAACACCCATCTAATGAAGAACCACAGCAAGTAAAACACCCATCCAATGAAGGGCCATAGCAAGTACAACACTCATCCAATGAAGGGCCATAGCAAGTACAACACCCATCCAATAAAGGGCCATAGCAAGTACAACACTCATCCAATGAAGGGCCATAGCAAGTACAACACCCATCCAATGAAGGGCCATACCAAGTACAACACCCATCCAATGAAGGGCCATAGCAAGTACAACACCCATCCAATGAAGGGCCATAGCAAGTACAGCACCCATCCAATAAAGGGCCATAGCAAGTACAACACCCATCCAATGAAGGGCCATACCAAGTACAACACCCATCCAATGAAGGGCCATACCAAGTACAACACCCATCCAATGAAGGGCCATAGCAAGTACAACACTCATCCAATGAAGGGCCATAGCAAGTACAACACCCATCCAGTGAAGGGCCATAGCAAGTTTGGCCATAGCAAGTACAACACCCATCCAATGAAGGCCATAGCAAGTACAACACCCATCCAATGAAGGCCATAGCAAGTACAACACAAATCCAATGAAGGGCCATAGCAAGTACAACACCCATCCAATAAAGGGCCATAGCAAGTACAACACTCATCCAATGAAGGGCCATAGCAAGTACAACACCCATCCAATGAAGGGCCATACCAAGTACAACACCCATCCAATGAAGGGCCATAGCAAGTACAACACCCATCCAATGAAGGGCCATAGCAAGTACAGCACCCATCCAATAAAGGGCCATAGCAAGTACAACACCCATCCAATGAAGGGCCATACCAAGTACAACACCCATCCAATGAAGGGCCATACCAAGTACAACACCCATCCAATGAAGGGCCATAGCAAGTACAACACTCATCCAATGAAGGGCCATAGCAAGTACAACACCCATCCAGTGAAGGGCCATAGCAAGTTTGGCCATAGCAAGTACAACACCCATCCAATGAAGGCCATAGCAAGTACAACACCCATCCAATGAAGGCCATAGCAAGTACAACACAAATCCAATGAAGGGCCATAGCAAGTACAACACCCATCCAACGTAGGACCATATCAAGTACAACACTCATCCAACGTAGGACCATAGCAAGTACATTCAACATAGAATCATAGCAAGTACAACACCCATTCAACAAAGGACCATGTCAAGTACAACACCCATCCAAAGTACGATCATATTATTACTATTATAGTGTTCTTGTATAGCCCATGGCTACCCTAACAGGGCTTCCCATCGCTTAGAGAACCGATAAATCAGTCTAATAGGAGCTAAAACGGCTAAGTGGAAAGGGAGGTACAGAATCTTAAAGAGGCCAGAAGAGCATTCCATAGTCTGGGACCAAGAAAAGAGAAAGACCACCCACCCATGTGAGCATACCTGGCCCTCGGGACAGTAAACAGGAAGCCACTACTGGATCGCAGGGTGTGAGGCGGATAGTAGGGGCCCGCCAGTTTTTGAAAGTATAGAGGTCCTGAGTGGGAGCGAATCTTATGCATATAACATAGTGCTTTAGAATCAATACACGTGATCACTGGGGGCCAATGAAGCTGCCGGGGAAGCCCCGATGTGGAAGACTTTTTTGGAAGGTGGAACAGGAGCCTGGCTGCGAAATTCTGAACCATCTGTAAGTGTCTTAGGGATGCCTTATCAGCCCCTGGGTATAGAACGTTGCTGTGGTCAAGCCTGAAGAGTAACAAGGCCTGGACCGCAGTTATTTGAGCCAAGAATGGAAGAAACCACAGTATCTTCTTTAGCCATTTCAAGGTTACAAAGCATGTGGAGGCCACTTTAGTAACTTGAGGCTTCATAGGTAGGGTGGAGTCCGGCAAGAAACCAAGGTTCTTTACTTTATCAGGGGGGATAGGTCGAATTCCCAACATGGCCGGCCAGTGATGAGGGCCCCAAAGTTGGTGGTTCTTGTCCATTATCAGCACCTCAGTCTTGTCGCCATTTAGCTCTAAGGAGTCGGTGTTCATCCAGGTGGTGACCAGGCTGAAGCACGAGTTAAGATATTCTGAGTTGACTGCTTGTCCTGACGACAAAGAGAAAATAATTTCAGTGTCGCCCACGTAGCAGAACAGAGTCAACCCACAGCTTTCCACCACGTCCACCAGCGGCGGACGAAGATGTTAAAGAGCAACGGGCTGAGGGTAGAACCCTGGGGAACGCCCGAGGACAGGGGAGAGCTTCCGATGCTGGAAAAGACCAGGAACGTGCGGTTTGACTAGAAGGAGGAGAGCCATGCCAGAGCTGAGCCCTGGATTCCCAGAAGGATCAGTCTGTCTAGGAGAACAGAGTGGGACACAGTGCCGAACGCAGCACTGAGATCCAATAGGATCAGCGCGGCTCTGCCGCCAGAATCCACCAGTTGTCTTATGTGTTCAGTGACTCCCAAGAGGGTAGTTTCAGTACTGAACCCTGCTCGGAAACCGGACTGGGAAGGGTAGAGGGCGTCCGGGGTTTCCACAAGTAATGTGAGCTGAAGGTTGACCTGTTTCTCGAGTATTTTAGAGAAAATAGGGAGTAGTGAGATAGGTCTGAAGTGGGACAGATTGGCAGCGTCCAGGAGAGGCTTTGAAGCAAGGTGGGGACCATGGCGGGCTTCCAGGCCTGGGGCAGCAGCCCTTCGCTTCGGGAGGTGCTCAGGAGTCCCAGCTCCGGCTGTAATGCTTGGGGGTTTAAAAGTAATCTGTTTCCCAGAGTCTCCCTGCTGCCGAACTGCCCTCATCACCTGCTTCTCACTGCCCTTGCTGCTTCTCACTCCCCATACTGCCTCTCACTGTAGCCCTCTGTTGCTCACTTCTGACACACTCGCTGCCCCTCGACTCTCACTGCCCCCTCTACCCTTTCACTGCCTCCTCTCCCTTTCACATTCAATGCCCTCTTTCTCCCACTGCCCTCTTCCTCTCACTGCCCGCTCTGCCTCATACTGCACCCCGCTCTTCTCACTGCTCCCACTGCTTTTAACTGCCCCATTTTAGCTATCACTGCCGCCTCTTCCTGTCCTCAGACTTTCAATACCTTCCTCTCTCACTGCCCTCTTCCTCTCACTGCCCCCTTCCTCTCACTGCCCCCTTACTGGCCCAAGTGATCCCTCTGTTACTCTGCCCCTCTCCCTCATTCTGTCCTCAATTCCCTCTTCCTCTCACAGCCCTCTCTGCGTCTCACTCCCCCTCTGTCTCTGCCTCTCACTGTCCTATTTACCTCCGTTGCCTCTCACTGCCCCCTGCCCCTCTCCCTTCCTCCTCAGTGGCCCGTGTGATTTCTCTGCCCCTACCTCTATCTGTCCTCAATTCCCTCTTCCTCTCACAGCCCTCTCTGTCTCTCACTCCCCCTCTGTCCCCCTCTCACTGTCCTCTTTACCTGCGTTGCCTCTCACTGCCCTCTCCCTCTCACTTCCTCCTCAGTGGCCCGTGTGCTTGCTCTGCCCCCTACCTCTATCTGTCCTCAATTCCCTCTTCCTCTCAGCCCTCTCTGCCTCTCACTCCCCCTCTGTCTGCCTCTCAGCGGCCCCTTCACCCCTCACTGCCCCTTTGCACCTCACTGCTGTCGGAGCGTCTGTGTCAGAGTCCTTTGAACCTGTCCCATGTTCACAGCGCGCCCCTGTCTCAGTGGTTGGTCTTGGCGAGTCTGTAATTGCCCGAGGCTTCTATCCCGCCCTCGCCGGGTCATTATCTCCGCTACAAAGGGGCAGTGTGCTAATTGCACCAGGACCACATTACTCCAAGGCCAGGCGCGCGCGGCTCGCACATTAACCTTCATAATAAGCCGGCCTTTGCGAACTCCAGGCAATTAGTTCCCGCCGTCCTAGAGTCGGGCGGGGAGGGGTCGATGCCAGGAAAATGAGAAAAAAGCAGAAAGAACATTAATTAAACATTACAGTGAGATGAAAAGAAAGAGAGAGACAGAAGAAAGCCAAGGGGTGGGAATAAAAGCGGCAGAGTGAAGAGTCGGCGAAAAGGATCAGAAATAAGGAGAAAACTCCGACGAAAGAAAACCGTGGGGGCTGCAAGTGAGACAACTTTAGAGAGAATGGAAGGCGCAAGAACAGATAGATACAAGGGAGAAGGAAACGACAGAAGAAAAGGAGAGGAGGTGGAAGGAACAAGAAACACAGAAATAAAGAGAATGAGAAACAAAGGCCGCGATAAGCAATAGAGAAGTGAAGTGCATACAATAGGAAAGTGGAAGTGGACAGAAAGAGAAGCATGAAAAAACAGAAACATTTTCCCCAAAAAACCAAACGG
Organism: Triturus cristatus; assembly: GCF_964204655.1. Taxonomy (NCBI): domain Eukaryota; kingdom Metazoa; phylum Chordata; class Amphibia; order Caudata; family Salamandridae; genus Triturus; species Triturus cristatus. The sequence goes on from NC_140582.1 coordinate 1,227,566,360, forward strand.
AGAGAAAAATAGAAAGACCTGCTTCAGCAAGAGGGCCAAAGCTGTCCGCCACATGTTCACTTTTGACGATGATTTAGGGTCATAAAACCGTAATATCCTTACCCCATTAAGATAAATTTAACTCATACCTAAAGTGCTAATAAAGGGAAACCTAGGCTTGTTTGAGGTATTTTTATCTATTCTAGGTACCCTGGTTATGCTAATATTCACAGTGCTCCCTTAGTAATGTTCAAGCCATACTGGTTTTTAGGGACCAGGGTGAGACCCAAAGATGAAGCATGCCACTACTAGAGTAGGTGACGCTCTTACATCAAGAAAATAATCTATTTTTCTTTGCCAATATGAGACAAGGTATCCCTTTGGGAAAGGATAACGTTCTGTAAAGGCAAGGGATACCTCGGATTGGTTAGTTTTGTTATTTTAGGGAGAGTGCATCCCTTGGTCCAATTTTCAAGGTCTCCCCTCCCTCCTCATGAGCAGGGTTCTGTCAGGGCCCTGTCTGATGGTTGAAGAAGTCCTCCTCTCCGTCTCTGTGGGTCCTCCTATGGGTCTTGGTGGGTTCTCCCCTGGGACTCCATGGGCACTCCTATGGGTCTCCATGGGCCCTCCTATGGGTCTCCGTGGGTCCTACTAGGGTCTCCATGGGTCCTCCTAGGGGTCTCCATGGCCCCTCCTACGAGTCTCCATGGGTCCTCTGATGGGTTCCCATGGCCCCTCCTATGTGTCTCCATGGGGCCTCCTAAGGGCCTCCATGGGCCCTCCTGTGGGTCTCTATTGGTCCTCCTAAGGTTCTCCATGGGTCCTCCTATGGGTCTCCATTGGCCCTCCCCTGGGTCTCCATGGGCCCTCCTATGGGTCTCTGTGGGCCCTCCTATGGGTCTCTGTGGGCCCTCCCATGGGTCTCTGTGGGCCCTCCTATGGGACTCCATGGGTCCTCCTAAGGTTCTCTATGGGTCCTCCTATGGGTCTCCATTGACCCTGCCCTGGATCTCCATGGGTCCTCCTATTGGTCTCCGTGAGTACTCCTGTGGGTCTCCATGGGTTCTACTAAGGTCTTCCTTTGGCCCTACTATGGGTCTCCATGGCCCCTCCTATGAGTCTCCATGGGTCCTCCTAAGGTTCGCAATGGGTCCTCCTATTGGTCTTTGTGGGTCCTCCTATGGTTCTCCAAGGTCCTCCTATGGGTCTCCATGGGTCCATCTAAGGTTTTCCAAGGTGAGGACCTATGGGTGTCAGTGGGTCCTCCTATGGGTCTCCATGGGTCCTCCTAAGGTTCTCCATGGGTCCTCCTATGGTTCTCAGTGGGTCTCCTATGGGTCTCCATGGGCCCTCTTATGGGTCTTGATGGTCCTCCTATGGGTCTTGATGGTCATCCTATGGGTCTCCATGGGTCCTTCTATGGGTCTCTATGGGTCCTCCTATGGGACTCCATGGCGCCTCCGATGGGTCTCCATGGGTCCTCCTAAGGTTCACCATGGGTCCTCCCTATGTGTCTCCATGGGTCCTCCTATGCGGTTCCATGGGCCCTTCTATGCATCTCCGTGGGTCCTCCTATGATTCTACATGGGTTCTCCTATGGGTCTCCATGGGCCCTCCTATGGGTCTCTATGAGTCCTCCTATGGGTCTTGATGGCCCTCCTGTGGGTCTCCATGGGTCCTCCTATGGGTCTCAGTGGGTTCTCCTATTAGTCTCCATGGGTCCTCCTATGGGTCTCCATGGGTCCTTCTATTGGTCTCCACGGGTCCTCCTAAGGTTCTCCATGGGTCCTCCTATGGGTGTCAGTGGGTCCTCCTATGGTTCTCCATGGGTCCTCATGTGCGTATCCATTGACCCTCCACTGGGTATCCGTGGGTCCCCCATGGGTCTCCGTGGGACTCCTATGGGTCTCCATTGGCCCTCCACTGGGTCTCCATGGGTCCTCCTATTGGTCTCCATGAGTCCTTCTGTGGGTCTCCATGGGTCCTCCTAAGGTTCTCCCTGGGCCCTCCTACAGGTCTCCATGGGTCCTCCTATTGGTCTCCATGGGCCCTCCCCTGGGTCTCCAAGGGGCCTCCTATGGGTCTCAATGGTTTCTCTCATTGGTCTCTATGGGTCCTCCCATGGGTCTCCATGGGTCCTATCATGGGTCTCCATGGGTCCTCCCATGGGTCTAATCATGGGTCTCTATGGGTCCTCCTAAGGGCCTCCATTGGCCCTTCCCTGGGTCTCCATGGGTCCTCCTATTGGTCTCCATGGGTCCTTCTGTGGGTCTCCATGGGTCCTCCTATTGGTCTCCATGGTTCCTCTCATTGGACACCATGGATCCTCCCATGGGTCTCCATGGGCCCTATCGTGGGTCTCCATGGGTCCTCCTATGGGTCTCCATGGTTCCTCTCATTAATCTCTATGGGTCCTCCCATGGGTCTCCATGGGTCCTATCATGGGTCTCCATGGGTCCACCCATGGGTCTAATCATGGGTCTCCATGGGTCCTCCTAAGGGCCTCCATTGGCCCTTCCCTGGGTCTCCATGGGTCCTCCTATTGGTTTCCATGGGTCCTTCTGTGGGTCTCCATGGGTCCTCCTAAGGTTCTCCATGGGCCCTCCTATGGGTCTCCATGGGTCCTCCTATTGGTCTCCATGGGTCCTCCCATGGGTCTCCATGGGCCCTATCGTGGGTCTCCATGGGTCCTCCTATGGGTCTCCATGGTTCCTCTCATGCTCTCCATGGTTTCTCTCATGGGTCTCCATGGGTCCTCCCATGGGCCCTATCATGGGTCTCCATGGGAACTCCTAAGGGTCTCCATGGGTCCTCCCATGGGCCCTATCATGGGTCTCCATGGGAACTCCTAAGGGTCTCCATGGGTCCTCCTACTGATCTCCATGGCCCCTCCTATGAGTCTCCATGGCCCCTCCTATGAGTCTCCATGGGTCCTCCTATGGGTCAAATCTCCCAACCAGCCAGAAGCTTGAAGTCTTAGAACAGATACTTATTTGTAAGAAGTTTTTTGAAGACTCTTCAGCAGAATGGTTTCCAAATCAATCCACTAGAACAGTTTCCAGGGATCTTAAACTATTATATTGCTCAACAGTTAAACACAGTTTGACAGACTAGGCATTTTAATGGAAATACCTTTGCCTCTTATGTCAACATACATTTTGCTTAATCTCTCTGGATCTTCCCTTCCTACGGCAAGCAGTGCATGAAAATTACTAATTTATTTCATGCACCGACCCAACCACCTGCACATAGTTCTTTCACCCGAGAAGACGGTGACTCCTGCCACCTTGATTGAGAGTTTCTCTTTGTGCACTCAAGGTGGCATGGGTGGTGAGGAGCGCACAGCATCCAGGTTTCAGGGTTTCTTGCTAATAAGGAAACTTCTGGGGAACAGAGGTCAGGAGGGCTGCACTCTGGCACACTCAAGCCCTTGGCACAGCAAGCAAATTGTGCACCTAGAGAGGTTTAAGTCATGGGGTCACGGTGCCAGGTTTCATATTTTCATAGCTAGAACAGGAGGAGGTGAGAAAAAAACTTTAGGAGCATTCAGCATACAAGTGAAGCACCGTAGACAGGTGCCTTGACTAGTATTGATGGAGGCCCAGTTTATAACACCCACAGCCCAGCATGGACATGTATCTTGTGAACCAAGCTCTTTCCTGTGGACACTCTGCCACCCTCTGTGGTTCTCCTTCCTGTGGAGCTTTTTTCTTCCTCTGTGGTACTCATGTGGACCCTCTTCCTTCCTCAGTGGTACTCCTTCAAGTAGCCCTATTTCTTCCTCTGTGGTACTGCTTTATGTGTACCTACCTCCTTCTTCTGTAGTACTCCTTCCTGTGTACTCTAATTCTCCTTCTATGGTACTGCTTCCTGTAGACCCTCTTTCTTCCTCTGTAGTACTCCTTTCTGTGGACCCTCTTCCTTCCTCAGTGGTACTCCTTCTTGTGGACCCTCTCCCTTCCTCAGTGGTACTCCTTCTTGTGGACCCTCTTTTTTCCTCTTTGGTACTCATGCGGAACCCTTTCCTTCATCAATGTCGCTCCTCCCTGTGGACATTCGACCTCCTTCTGTGGTACTCCTTCCTGTGGACCCTATTTCTTCCTCTGTGGTACTCCTTACTGAGGACCCTCTACCTTCCTCAGTGTTACTCCTTCCTGTGGACTCGCTTCCTTCCTCAGTGGTACTCCTTCCCGTGGACCCTCTTTTTCCTCTTTGGTACTCCTTCCTGTGGACCCTCCTCCTTTCTCAGTGGTACTCCTGTGGACCCTCTTCCTTCCCCTGTGGTACTTCTGTGGACCCTCCTCCTTCCTTTTTGGTACTCCTTCCTGTGGACCCTCCTCCTTCCGCTGTGGTACTCCTGTGGACCCACTTCCTTCCTCTGTGGTACTCCTTCCTGTGGACCCTCTTCCTTCCTCTGTGGTACTCCTGTGGACCCTCCTCCTTCCTCTGTGTTACTCCTTCTTGTGGACCCTCTTCCTTCCTCAGTGGTATTCCTTCCTGTGGACCCTCCTCCTTCCTCAGTGGTATTCCTTCCTGTGGACCCTCCTCCTACCTCAGTGGTACTCCTTACGGTGGATTCTCTTCCTTCCTCTGTGGTACTCCTTGTGGACGCTCTTCCTTCCTCAGTGGTACTCCTTCCTGTGGACCCTCTTTGTTCTTCTTTGGTACTCATTTGGACCCTCTCCCTTCCTCTGAGGTACTCCTTTGGACCCTCCTCATTCCTCAGTGGTACTCCTTCTTGCGGACCCTCCTCCTTCCTCAGTGGTATTCCTTCCTGTGGACCCTCCTCCTTCCTCTGTGGTACTCCTTCCTGGGGACCCTTCTCCTTCCTCTGTGGTACCTTTTCTTGGGCATTGTGAATTCGTCTACGGGTTCTTTCAGCATACAGAAACTGCCTTTCAGACAAACATAATTGCATCATAATTTTTTTAATAAAAATATTAAAGAGGAAATTAAAATGGACACGAAATGTTTAAGGAGCTTTACACGCGGAACACCACAGTTGATTAGTTAGGCAGGCTTTCTGGGGTGATGCCAGCGATGGGTGCCTTGAGTTTTCGGGACTTATTTTGGGTGTTCTTCTCAGGTTCTTTTTATCCCTGGGTGGAGTTAACGGAGTGCTACTTCATGGAATTCCACGGAGTTAGCTAAAAACTCAGTGGAATTCTGCTCCGCCCCATGTCTGCTTGCAGCAGGATGCAGGTAGCCACCTGCGCGGCTTACCTGGTGCTTCTTAGCCGTGTCGTGCCCCGCCTGGGCGGTCCTCCTCCTCCTGGCTTGCCCATGGCAAAACGAAACTGCTACGCTCTACGTCTTGGGAGGACTGCGCACACATGCATGTGCAGTCCTCCCAACAGTAAAGTAGAGCGTAGGGGTTTTGTTTTGCCATGGACGAGCCTGCAGTGGAGAGGAGACAGCCAGGAGGAGGACAGCTCGGGCCGGGCGCGGAGCGGCGGATAAGCACCGGGACCAGGTAAGTTTGCGGCGGCCTCGGGGTGAGTGGCAGGGCAAACTCCGCTTATGCCACGGAATCGGAGTTTATGCTGAACTCTGCGTTCCCAGTGGAGCACGGAGTTGGTAAAACTCCACAAACTCCGCTGGTGGAGCGGAGTTCGCCACTCACCCATAGTTCTTTTTCTTCTTGGCAGTTGTCTCCGTAGTCATCTATTTACCACGTCAGAGATGCTGCTTAATGGGAAAAAGTGCATCATGGTGAGAAATGCACGACCTTCCTTTTTTGTGATCTGTTTCATTCTCATTCTACTTCTTCTAGAGGGTGACATGAATGTGGCAACAATAATCGTTTGTTTTCCAAGGTCTCCTCTCTTGAGTACCAGCTTTTGATCAGGTATGTGTCTGTCCATCTGGTACGTCCATGGAGACAACACTTAGTCTGCAAGTTCTCCTCTCTTGGGTCTCAGCGGTTTCGCCTGATGTGTGGCGTGGTGTTCCTCTGCAGCATTTTTATTAACAGTAGGACTCGGCCCAAGCCCATGCCTTTCTCCGCCAGATTCCAGGCCTGGTTACCAGGTCAAAGGCAGCCATGAAATCCAAAAAGGCTACAGAAAGTGACACTGTTTTTGCAGTACTTTATTGGTGGACTCAGGCGATAGACGAACATCTGGTCAACGGTCGATAAACCTTCTCGAAACCCTCCTTGAATTTGATTTGATTTTTGGACCTCGGTGGCTTTGAGTATCAATTTGGAGAACATTTTGCAATCGATTTCTCACAGGATGATGGGTCTGTAAGATCTTTGGTCACATTTGGCATCTTTTCCATGCAGAGGTGTAATTATGCTGTTTCACCGGGAAAAGGGCCACGTGCCTACCAAGGAGATCTCCACAAAAGTCGCTGTTAGGATTTTTAGCCACCAATCTAAGCAGTGCTTGAATGCCTCCCCCTGTATCATGGTGGGTCCCAGTGCTTCCCTCTTTGATAATTCCTTTCTGGGGCCCGTATCTTGTATTCTGCGACAATTGTATCAGTGATACTCTTTCTAGTGGCCCTCCTCCTTCTCCTTCTTCCTTTGTTGTGCCCCTCCTTGTGGCCCCCTCCTTTCTCTGTGGTACTTCTTTCCATGGACCCTACTTCTTCCTGTGTTGTGCCCCTCCTTGTGGCCCTCCTTTCTCTGTGGTACTTCTTTCTGTGGCCCATCCTTCCTCCTCAGTGGTACCCATGCTTCTTTATATCTTTCTGTGATCATCTTTCTTCCTCTATGGTACAGTTTCTTGTGGACATTCTTCTTCCATGGTTCTCCTTTCCTGTGGACCATCCTTCTTCCTCTGTGGCACCCCTTCCATTGGACCCTTTCCCTTCTTCTGTGGTACTCTTTCCTGTGAACCATTAGTTTGCCTCTGTGGTACTCTTTCCTGTGGACCATCCTTTTCTCTCTGTGGTACTCCTTCCTGTGGGTCGTCCTCCCGTGGTACACCTCCTCGTGGACTCTTCTCCCTCTGTGGTACCACTTTCTGTGGTCCCTTCTCCCTCTATGCCAATCTATTCTGTAGACCCTGGTTCTTCCTCTGGGGAACCGCTTCCATATGACTCTCTTCCTTCATCTGTAGAACTAATTCCTGTGCATCTTGCTTTGCAGAACTCTTCTTGTAGACCAACCTTCTCCCTCTGTGGTACCCCATCCTGTGGACCCTCTCCCTTCATATGTCGTACTATTTCCTGTAGATCTTGCTTTGTTTTACATCTTCTTATGGACCCAAGTTCTCCCTCTGTAGTATCTCTTCCTGTAGGCCCTCCTTCTTCCTCTAAGGCACCCCTTTCTGTGGTACCTCTTCCTTTGCCTGTTGTCCTCGTTTCTTTGGACCTTCCTTTGTAGTACACCTTCCTGTGGGCCCAACTTCTCCCTCTGTGGTACTCTTTCCTGTGGACCATCCTTTTCTCTCTGTGGTACTCCTTCCCGTGGGTCCTCCTCCTGTGGTACACTTTCCCATGGACCGTTCTTCTCCCTCTGTGGTACCCCTTTCTATGGTCCCGTCTCCCACTGTGGCAATCCATCCTGTAGGCCCTGCTTCTCCCTCTGTGGTACTCCTTCCTTTGGACTCTCTTCCTTCGTCTGTCATACAATTTCCTTTGGATCTTGCTTTGTATTACTCCTTCTTGTAGGCCCACCTTCTCCCTCTGTGGTATCCCTTCCTGTAGACTCACCTTCTTCCTCTGTGGTATCTCTTCCTGTAGGCCCTCCTTCTCCCTCTGTGGTATCCCTTCCTGTAGGCCCTCCTTCTCCCTCTGTGGCATCCCTTCCTGTAGACTCACCTTCTTCCTCTGTGGTATCTCTTCCTGTAGGCCCTCCTTCTCCCTCTGTGGTATCCCTTCCTGTAGGCCCTCCTTCTCCCTCTGTGGCATCCCTTCCTGTAGGCCCTCCTTCTCCCTCTGTGGCATCCCTTCCTGTAGGTCCACCTTCTCCCTCTGTGGCATCCCTTCCTGTAGGTCCACCTTCTCCCTCTATGGCATCCCTTCCTGTAGGCCCACCTTCTCCCTCTGTGGTATCTCTTCCTGTAGGCCCACCTTCTCCCTCTGTGGTATCTTTCTGTAGGCTCTCCTTCTCCCTCTGTGGTATCCCTTCCTGTGGGCTCTCCTTCTCCCTCTGTGGTATCCCTTCCTGTAGGCCCACCTTCTCCCTCTGTGGTATCCCTTCCTGTAGGCCCACCTTCTCCCTCTGTGGTATCCCTTCCTGTAGGCCCTCCTTCTTCCTCTGTGGTATCCCTTCCTGCTCTTCCTGTAGGCCCTCCTTCTCCCTCTGTGGTATCTCTTCCCTCCTTCTCCCTCTGTGGTATCCCTTCCTGTAGGCCCTCCTTCTCCCTCTGTGGTATCCCTTCCTGTAGGCTCTCCTTCTCCCTCTGTGGTATCCCTTCCTGTAGGCCCTCCTTCTCCCTCTGTGGTATCCCTTCCTGTAGGCCCACCTTCTCCCTCTGTGGTATCCCTTCCTGTAGGCCCTCCTTCTCCCTCTGTGGTATCTCTTCCTGTAGGCCCTCCTTCTCCCTCTGTGGTATCACTTCCTGTAGGCTCTCCTTCTCCCTCTGTGGTATCTCTTCCTGTAGGCCCTCCTTCTTCCTCTGTGGTATCTCTTCCTTTTGGGCCTACTTCTCCCTCTGTGGTATCCCTTCCTGTAGGCCCACCTTCTCCCTCTGTGGTATCCCTTCCTGTAGGCCCTCCTTCTCCCTCTGTGGTATCTCTTCCTGTAGGCTCTCCTTCTTCCTCTGTGGTATCCCTTCCTGTAGGCGCTCCTTCTCCCTCTGTGGTATCTCTTCCTGTAGGCCCACCTTCTCCCTCTGTGGTATCTCTTCCTGTAGGCCCTCCTTCTCCCTCTGTGGTATCCCTTCCTGTAGGCCCACCTTCTCCCTCTGGGGTATCCCTTCCAGTAGGCTCTCCTTTTTCCTCTGTGGTATCCCTTCCTGTAGGCCCTCCTTCTCCCTCTGTGGTATCTCTTCCTGTAGGCCCTCCTTCTTCCTCTGTGGTATCTCTTCCTTTTGGGCCTACTTCTCCCTCTGTGGTATCTCTTCCTGTAGGCCCTCCTTCTCCCTCTGTGGAATCTCTTCCTGTAGGCCCTCCTTCTCCCTCTGTGGTATCCCTTCCTGTAGGCCCACCTTTTCCCTCTGGGGTATCCCATCCTGTAGGCTCTCCTTCTTCCTCTGTGGTATCCCTTCCTGTAGGCCCTCCTTCTCCCTCTGGGGTATCTCTTCCTGTAGGCCCACCTTCTCCCTCTGTGGTATCTCTTCCTGTAGGCCCCCCTTCTCCCTCTGTGGTATCCCTTCCTGTAGGCCCACCTTCTCCCTCTGGGGTATCCCTTCCTGTAGGCTCTCCTTCTTCCTCTGTGGTTTCCCTTCCTGTATGCCCTCCTTCTCCCTCTGTGGTATCTCTTCCTGTAGGCCCACCTTCTCCCTCTGTGGTATCTCTTCCTGTAGGCCCTCCTTCTCCCTCTGTGGTATCCCTTCCTGTAGACTCACCTTCTCCCTCTGTGGTATCTCTTCCTGTAGGCCCTCCTTCTCCCTCTGTGGTATCCCTTCCTGTAGGCCCTCCTTCTCCCTCTGTGGCATCCCTTCCTGTAGGCCCTCCTTCTCCCTCTGTGGCATCCCTTCCTGTAGGTCCACCTTCTCCCTTCCTGTAGGCCCACCTTCTCCCTCTGTGGTATCTCTTCCTGTAGGCCCACCTTCTCCCTCTGTGGTATCTCTTTCTGTAGGCTCTCCTTCTCCCTCTGTGGTATCCCTTCCTGTGGGCTCTCCTTCTCCCTCTGTGGTATCCCTTCCTGTAGGCCCACCTTCTCCCTCTGTGGTATCCCTTCCTGTAGGCCCACCTTCTCCCTCTGTGGTATCCCTTCCTGTAGGCCCACCTTCTCCCTCTGTGGTATCCCTTCCTGTAGGCCCTCCTTCTTCCTCTGTGGTATCCCTTCCTGCTCTTCCTGTAGGCCCTCCTTCTCCCTCTGTGGTATCTCTTCCTGTAGGCCCTCCTTCTCCCTCTGTGGTATCCCTTCCTGTAGGCCCTCCTTCTCCCTCTGTGGTATCCCTTCCTGTAGGCTCTCCTTCTCCCTCTGTGGTATCCCTTCCTGTAGGCCCTCCTTCTCCCTCTGTGGTATCCCTTCCTGTAGGCCCACCTTCTCCCTCTGTGGTATCCCTTCCTGTAGGCCCTCCTTCTCCCTCTGTGGTATCTCTTCCTGTAGGCCCTCCTTCTCCCTCTGTGGTATCTCTTCCTTTTGGGCCTACTTCTCCCTCTGTGGTATCTCTTCCTGTAGGCCCTCCTTCTCCCTCTGTGGAATCTCTTCCTGTAGGCCCTCCTTCTCCCTCTGTGGTATCCCTTCCTGTAGGCCCACCTTCTCCCTCTGGGGTATCCCATCCTGTAGGCTCTCCTTCTTCCTCTGTGGTATCCCTTCCTTTAGGCTCTCCTTCTCCCTCTGTGGTATCTCTTCCTGTAGGCCCTCCTTCTTCCTCTGTGGTATCTCTTCCTTTTGGGCCTACTTCTCCCTCTGTGGTATCCCTTCCTGTAGGCCCACCTTCTCCCTCTGTGGTATCCCTTCCTGTAGGCCCTCCTTCTCCCTCTGTGGTATCTCTTCCTGTAGGCTCTCCTTCTTCCTCTGTGGTATCCCTTCCTGTAGGCCCTCCTTCTCCCTCTGTGGTATCCCTTCCTGTAGGCCCACCTTCTCCCTCTGGGGTATCCCATCCTGTAGGCTCTCCTTCTTCCTCTGTGGTATCCCTTCCTGTAGGCCCTCCTTCTCCCTCTGTGGTATCTCTTCCTGTAGGCCCACCTTCTCCCTCTGTGGTATCTCTTCCTGTAGGCCCTCCTTCTCCCTCTGTGGTATCCCTTCCTGTAGGCCCTCCTTCTCCCTCTGGGGTATCCCTTCCTGTAGGCTCTCCTTCTTCCTCTGTGGTATCCCTTCCTGTATGCCCACCTTCTCCCTCTGTGGTATCTCTTCCTGTAGGCCTTCCTTCTCCCTCTGTGGTATCTCTTCCTGTAGGCCCTCCTTCTCCCTCTGTGGTATCTCTTCCTGTAGGCCCACCTTCTCCCTCTGGGGTATCCCTTCCTGTAGGCTCTCCTTCTTCCTCTGTGGTATCCCTTCCTGTAGGCCCTCCTTCTCCCTCTGTGGTATCTCTTCCTGTAGGCCCACCTTCTCCCTCTGTGGTATCTCTTCCTGTAGGCCCACCTTCTCCCTCTGTGGTATCTCTTCCTGTAGGCCCACCTTCTCCCTCGGTGGTATCTCTTCCTGTAGGCCCACCTTCTCCTTCTGTGGTATCCCTTCCTGTAGGCTCTCCTTCTCCCTCTGTGGTATCCCTTCCTGTAGGCCCACCTTCTCCCTCTGTGGTATCTCTTCCTGTAGGCTCTCCTTCTCCCTCTGTGGTATCTCTTCCTGTAGGCTCTCCTTCTCCCTCTGTGGTATCCCTTCCTGTAGGCCCTCCTTCTCCCTCTGTGGTATCTCTTCCTGTAGGCTCTCCTTCTCCCTCTGTGGTATCCCTTCCTGTAGGCCCTCCTTCTTCCTCTGTGGTATCCCTTCCTGTAGGCCCACCTTCTCCCTCTGTGGTATCCCTTCCTGTAGGCTCTCCTTCTCCCTCTGTGGTATCCCTTCCCTTAGGCCCACCTTCTCCCTCCGTGGTATCTCTTCCTGAAGGCTCTCCTTCTCCCTCTGTGGTATCTCTTCCTGTAGGCTCTCCTTCTCCCTCTGTGGTATCTCTTCCTGTAGGCTCTGCTTCTCCCTCTGTGGTATCCCTTCCTGTAGGCCCTCCTTCTTCCTCTGTGGTATCTCTTCCTGTAGGCCCACCTTCTCCCTCTGTGGTATCTCTTCCTGTAGGCCCTCCTTCTCCCTCTGTGGTATCTCTTCCTGTAGGCCCACCTTCTCCCTCTGTGGTATCCCTTCCTGTAGGCTCTCCTTCTCCCTCTGCGGTATCTCTTCCTGTAGGCTCTCCTTCTCCCTCTGTGGTATCTCTTCCTGTAGACTCTCCTTCTCCCTCTGTGGTATCCCTTCCTGTAGGCCCTCTTCCTGTAGGCCCACCTTCTCCCTCTGTGGTATCCCTTCCTGTAGGCTCTCCTTCTCCCTCTGCGGTATCTCTTCCTGTAGGCTCTCCTTCTCCCTCTGTGGTATCTCTTCCTGTAGACTCTCCTTCTCCCTCTGTGGTATCCCTTCTTGTAGGCCCTCCTTCTCCCTCTGTGGTATCTCTTCCTGTAGGCCCTCCTTCTCCCTCTGTGGTATCTCTTCCTGTAGGCCCTCCTTCTCCCTTTGTGGTATCTCTTCATGTAGGCCCTCCTTCTCCCTCTGTGGTATCCCTTCCTGTAGGCCCTCCTTCTCCCTCTGGGGTATCCCTTCCTGTAGGCTCTCCTTCTTCCTCTGTGGTATCCCTTCCTGTATGCCCTCCTTCTCCCTCTGTGGTATCTCTTCCTGTAGGCCCTCCTTTTCCCTCTGTGGTATCTCTTCCTGTAGGCCCTCCTTTTCCCTCTGTGGTATCTCTTCCTGTGGGCCCTCCTTCTCCCTCTGTGGTATCTCTTCCTGTAGGCCCACCTTCTCCCTCTGGGGTATCCCTTCCTGTAGGCTCTCCTTCTTCCTCTGTGGTATCCCTTCCTGTAGGCCCTCCTTCTCCCTCTGTGGTATCTCTTCCTGTAGGCCCACCTTCTCCCTCTGTGGTATCTCTTCCTGTAGGCCCACCTTCTCCCTCTGTGGTATCTCTTCCTGTAGGCCCACCTTCTCCCTCTGTGGTATCTCTTCCTGTAGGCCCACCTTCTCCCTCTGTGGTATCTCTTCCTGTAGGCCCTCCTTCTCCCTCTGTGGTATCCCTTCCTGTAGGCCCACCTTCTCCCTCTGGGGTATCCCATCCTGTAGGCTCTCCTTCTTCCTCTGTGGTATCCCTTCCTGTAGGCCCTCCTTCTCCCTCTGTGGTATCCCTTCCTGTAGGCCCACCTTCTCCCTCTGTGGTATCTCTTCATGTAGGCCCACCTTCTCCCTCTGTGGTATCTCTTCCTGTAGGCCCTCCTTCTCCCTCTGTGGTATCCCTTCCTGTAGGCCCTCCTTCTCCCTCTGTGGCATCCCTTCCTGTAGGCCCTCCTTCTCCCTCTGTGGCATCCCTTCCTGTAGGTCCACCTTCTCCCTCTATGGCATCTCTTCCTGTAGGCCCTCCTTCTCCCTCTGTGGTATCTCTTCCTGTAGGCTCTGCTTCTCCCTCTGTGGTATCCCTTCCTGTAGGCCCTCCTTCTCCCTCTGTGGTATCCCTTCATGTAGGCTCTCCTTCTTCCTCTGTGGTATCCCTTCCTGTAGGCCCTCCTTCTCCCTCTGTGGTATCCCTTCCTGTAGGCCCTCCTTCTCCCTCTGTGGTATCCCTTCCTGTAGGTCCACCTTCTCCCTCTGTGGTATCTCTTCCTGTAGGCTCTGCTTCTCCCTCTGTGGTATCCCTTCCTGTAGGCCCTCCTTCTCCCTCTGTGGTATCTCTTCCTGTAGGCCCTCCTTCTCCCTCTGTGGTATCTCTTCCTGTAGGCCCTCCTTCTCCCTCTGTGGTATCTCTTCCTGTAGGCTCTCCTTCTTCCTCTGTGGTATCTCTTCCTGTAGGCCCTTCCTCTCCCTCTGTGGCATCCCTTCCTGTAGGTCCACCTTCTCCCTCTATGGCATCTCTTCCTGTAGGCCCTCCTTCTCCCTCTGTGGTATCTCTTCCTGTAGGCTCTGTTTCTCCCTCTGTGGTATCCCTTCCTGTAGGCCCTCCTTCTCCCTCTGTGGTATCCCTTCCTGTAGGCTCTCCTTCTCCCTCTGTGGTATCCCTTCCTGTAGGCCCACCTTCACCCTCTGTAGTATTTCTTCCTGTAGGCTCTCCTTCTCCCTCTGTGGTATCCCTTCCTGTAGGCCCTCCTTCTCCCTCTGTGGTATCTCTTCCTGTAGGCCCTCCTTCTCCCTCTGTGGTATCCCTTCCTGTAGGCCCACCTTCTCCCTTTGGGGTATCTCTTCCTGTAGGCTCTCCTTCTCCCTCTGTGGTATCCCTTCCTGTAGGCCCTCCTTCTCCCTCTGTGGTATCTCTTCCTGTAGGCCCTCCTTCTCCCTCTGTGGTATCCCTTCCTGTAGGCCCTCCTTCTTCCTCTGTGGTACCCCTTTCTGTGGCCCCTCTTGCTTCGTCGGTTGTACTCTTTCCCATGGACCCTCCTTCATCTTCTCTACTTTTCCGCCCCTTCGAAGTAGGAGTCTCCCTACTTTGCTACAACCCAATGCTGTCAATATGGAACCCATCATCTGTAGTTGGAGGCAGCAGGGCAGCGATGAAGCACTTCCCATGTGAAACGAGGAACAAGGCCCTGATAACAACAAGGATGTGCGAGGCTACACGACCCTCACCACACACCTTCACATGGATTGGTGAACCTGTGTTTTGAGTCCTAACGCACCCATTTCTTTGGCAGTGTCTGTTTTCCTGCATCCTGGCGCCTCATCTCTCCTTACAGGTTGAAAACATATTTTTAAGTAGAGTGTAAGAAGCTGCAAAGCTGTTTCTTGCAAACGTAAGTGAATCTTAACAAAACCGTAGATACATAAACAGAGGTCACAAAATGTTTGTGGTGTGCGTGGCCTCGCCATTAACATCTTGTCCTGTGTGATGTTTTCAACATCAGACATGCTTCGACTTTCACACAAGTATAGCTTGGGCTACCCTGCAAGCGTCAAAGTCGCCCAGGAGCAAAACGTAGCAAGTGCAGAGCACTTCCGGTTCCAGAGTAACCTCGCGAGAAAAAAACACAAAACCCGTCAGCAGCAAACTAACTCGCGAGAAAATATCACGCATCCAGTTTTGCTTGAACATGTAAGGCCAGGAAAGGCAAGGAAAAGGTTGCACAGTCAGAGCCTGCGTGGCACAGTCTCAGCAACTCCGTGCAGAATGTTCCCACCATGTGATGGTGCGTTTTTGAAGAAGTAAACTGCATGGGTAAAATCAATTAGAAACAACGAAACCTGCAGTCTAGGATTTTGCAAAATGTGCACCCTTTAAAGACATCTACTAAATTGCCAATCTCAAATTTTTAACACATTTTTTTGCGGTTTCGTGCATTTTGGAATATGTATTGATGTGCACGCATTTAAAGCCACACTCATCAATGTATTGAAACAACCTTAACAGCAGCGCCTTTTCTGCACAATAATGCCAAATATGCCTCTTTTACACTGTCATACCTTTTCTATAGGCAAACACCAAGGTTTTTTGTAATCAAGAAAGGAATGAAAATGTTCTAAACATGTTTCACTAATGCAATGTAGCAATGAGCAGCGACAGAAACCTGCCCACTTAAAATTGTGAAACATGAACATCTTCCAGATGCATTCAGAATTCACAGGTAGGAGAAGCTGCAGAGCTGTCAGGTGCAGAGATGGAGGCGTGTCCGTTCATAAAAGAGGATTGGGCTGCGCTTCTGTCACAACTCTGGAGGCACAATTGACAAAGAGCATTTGATGATAAACACTTTAATGCAATATTTCATCATCTTAAAAAAATACTTCACCTGATTTGTGAAGATAAAAAGGTGGCAAAGATTGAAAACTAACTTCCTAAAGTTGGCAGAAGTGAACTTGGCATTCTTTTGAATATTTGTCAAAGCGGGGGAGAGAACAGTTCCCTCTTGGGGCCAGTCCATGTTTACATCACAATGTTCTAAAGAAGCAATTACTTCAAGATGGAGCATGGAAGGATAGCCGGCTTTTTTTCAATGTCTGTTTCAGGTCTAGTTTTGAATTATAAAATGCTTGCTTGTGAGAAGCTTTGGGAATCTCCAGGGTGTAAACAGAACAACCCCAGGCTGAGCTCCAGGAGCCAGGTTTGAAACCTCACTGGAAAGAGAAGAAGGACAGATTTATCAAGGCACATCTGACAGAGGACTGTGTGCATGGGGGTGTGTGTCTGCCCAGTGGGATGTAGGGCCCTCAAGGAGGACTGAGTGCATCGCAAGTGTCCGCCGGGAGGGAAGGGGAGGGGGGCTGAAGGAGGACTGTGTGTGAGCAGGTGTGTGTGTCTGCCGAGGGGAGGGGAGGAGGGCAGAAGGAGGACTGTGTGCGAGCGGGTGTGTGTGTCTGCCGAGGGGAGGAGGGCTGAAGGAGGACTGTGTGCGAGCGGGTGTGTGTGTCTGCCGAGGGGAGGGGAGGAGGGCAGAAGGAGGACTGTGTGCGAGCGGGTGTGTGTGTCTGCCGAGGGGAGGAGGGCTGAAGGAGGACTGTGTGCGAGCGGGTGTGTGTGTCTGCCGAGGGGCCAGGTCGGCATCACCGCTCACCGCGGGAGTCCTACAACACTTGAGTCATTCCACCCACAGCAATCACAATGCGCAGCGGAGTGTGTTGATGTTGTTATGTTGTAACCATGTGGGGCGAATGATTGTTGCGGGCAATTATATTCCTCCTCGCCTATGAGTGTAAGTGCAAATGCGGCGATATGTCAAGCGCCCCTAGGCCTTCGGGCCCATGGCGCACTGGTTTCCTGTGCATTGTTTACTTATCCGCAGATTGGGGATCAGCCAAGAATTGGGCTTGTTGGAGGTAGTGCCCCCCCCCTTTTTGTAGTAGATATAGGGACGCAATGGCTGCGATGAATATGTAATGTACCTGGGCTCATGCGTAGCGTTTCAATGCCTTGGCATCTACATACACGTTACATTTGTAGAATAGATAGGTAACTCACAATGTGCGTTAGATTAATGCTAGTGAGGGCGGAGCGACCAGGTGTCCACGGGGCTGAATGCCATAGTCAGTGCCTGAGCAAGCTGGGTAGCCCTGCAGATTAGTTTTTTCCCAGAGGCCACCATCACTATTCACACTATTGTCCCCAAGCTTTCCTTTGGTTCCTGGCTTCATGTTGAAAATGCATGGCTTTATATTTCTAATGTACTCTTTTGCGGCCCACTCGCCATTTGACTAGGGAAGTAGGCCCAGGCTGATTGTGATTAAGTTATTCACATGTGGTCAAAGATGGGTAAAGGTTGGTTTTGAAATACACGGTTGTTGGATAGGCACCAGGGCCAGATGACATTCCAGTGCATTGTGTCCTGGGAACCAAGGATAGGGTCCAATTTTGTAAGCACGGGGAGCGGTAAATATTTGGAGTCACTCATGAGATGCACTGTGTTGGGGTGAATGATATCTGAGAGTTTTACTCCTGCGAAAAGGACATTGCCGAATAGGCAAGCCAATGGCACATCAAGGGGTCATGGTGCAAAATCTAGAAAGTCAATTCGTTAAGTAACCCAACAAAACTGCTCTAACTTATACATTCAGCGATGTTAATGTGTTGACGTGAAATGTTCACCTTGGCCACGTCACGACCCACAAGAATAAAACTACATGTGGCTTCCCCAGGGACACCCTTTGGTGGAACAAGGTTTAGCGCACCAGGTCACTTATATTGGAACTCCCCACCTCCTCATGGCTTCCCGCAAAGTCTTTAAAACATGGCTAGTTAGACGGGTACATGAGTAACATACCACCCTAACCGGTTTCAGAGTAGCGCCAGGGAACCAATTTGGTACGGGGCCCATCAAATTCGGTATAACACAACAAATGTTGGATTGGTTGTCATAATCTTTTAGGAGCAGAACATAATGTGTTTGTGCCACAAACTGAGTGATTCGAAAACAGCTGTGTAACCACACAGGATGTTTCACAAGGTGACAGCAAGCCATACTGTGGGAATAAACAAATAACGAAAAAAGAATTTACATTATTTTGAAATTAATTGAATGGAAGTCAACAAGTTTAACGATATGTTGGACGGATAGTTATGGTTAAAGGTGAGATAAGGTTGCATCGTTTAACAAAAGCAATTCTAAATTGCAGTGCAAGTTGTAGCAGTCGATAACATCTAATAACAACATTATATAACGATCAGTACATCAGTGCCTCTTAAAAGACTTTGCACATATGTTCCCGATTGTTGTGGTTAGCATTAGGTTTTGAATTGGGGAAGGAGGTGCCGAGCCAATTCTTGCCCTGCGCAATTGAGTTCATTTCTCTCCAGTTCCCTGGGAAAGGTTTGGGGGGGCCAGGATGATAGTTTTTTACTAGTTTAGCTTTGGGCCAATGGTAGTTTTTGTCAGCCAGATTCGGAATAGCTGGTATTGCAGGACACTAGAGGCGGTTGTGTGTATGTCCAAGTTAGGGAATGGCATGCTTTGCCGATTAATTGATTAAAGGAATAAAGTCGCATGGTCTAGCGCGAACAGAGCAACTGTTGCTAATCGCAATGACAGGGGTTCACACGCACCCGAGAGCCCCCCCCCTGTGCATTTATTCCCTGGTATCTTTGGCCCAAAATGCAGCATTTATTAGCATTATCCGGTACTAGGGGGGAATCTCGTGGGCATGAGTTCCATGCCGGTGGGTACAAAGGGACGAAGCTGTGTCCCAAGTGGTGCAACAGGATAAGGGAAGGTGTACATGTAGATATATGTTCCCTGGCAGCAGGTGTACATGGGTAAAGTGGTTAACTCACACGTACCTTCACCCTGCTTATTGTGCGGTAGCTCTTGGGAACACAATTTCAAGCCAGAGTTGGCTAATTAAAAAATCTTAAGGGGATGGCAGGTCCATAAGCGCCTATTTCACCAATGCCTTGCACCGATGCCATATTTCCAGCCTGAAAATCAGATTTAGGTGTTACCTTCTCGCCCAGCCTTTCCTTGGAGCCAGGGAGGGGGGGAAACGTTCACAAATTTGGGTCCTCGAGCTGAGCGTTGTACCTTCGGCAGCTCAGTCAGCTATATCGGCTGTAGCCGGAGTCATGAAAAAAGAATACGTCCAGTTAGCAGTTACATAAAAATCTTCTGTCCTGCTAAAGATATCATGCAATCCCCCGCAGCAGCAGCTGCTTTTCAGGTACCAGGACGCTATCTATACATCACCTTTGTAGACAAAGCGGAAATCAACACCTTAGTGCTAGGATATGAAGGGAAGCGATGGATTGACGAATTCAGCTATGGTTTAGTTCTGACTCCATATGTAGGTGCTAGATCTTCCCATAATTACGATAGGAGATCTGCAGTGGCATCGCTTATAAGGCTAGTAACTCCAGTCACGCCTAAGCTGAGCGGCATTGGGGCCAAGAGTCATTCGTGGTTAGTCTACCCTGGGCTTCTGAGTAATGTTGCAACTTAATGCCGTATATTTACGGTTACAGAACAGGACCCATTATTTAGCCCGCTAAAAGCTGGCTCGCAGGGGCAGGCACCTATAAACAGCGAAGGGAGGAAGGGGGGCTCTGGCAGCGACGGTAGCCTCCCCAGAGCTGTGGCGGAGTTACAGGGCGATCTGGATGCAGACGGGTACAGTAAGGGTACCTCTGCGACAGGCGGTACAGTAAGGGTACCCCTGTCCGGCACAGTAAGGGTGCCCGAGCCAAGGTCCAGGAGCCGAAGGGGGTTCTGGGAAGACCGCGACGGCGCCCCGTTAGTCCTTCGGGCGGTTGGGGGGCCTGACCAACCGGGGGTGTGCCACAACACGCTCCGCCCCTGTCGGAAGGGGCGGGAGTAGGAGACAGATCACGTGACCCAGTGGATGATCTGTAAATAATTATGTGCCACGCTGACGGGCATCGACCCACCGTGTGTGCTGGCTCAACAGGCGGGCGGAGCAGCAAGGGGCTGCCTGCCATCGATCGCCCGTAAGATAACCCAATTTTATTATCATACTATGTTGTATGAAATAAACCTGCAGCAGTTCTTCACCCACAAATAAAGTGTCAGTGTAATCATTGGGTGACGTCTGTGTATGCGTGTTGACTGAAGCGGATGACGGTGTGGTCACTATGCGCTGCCCGCGTCCCAAGCAGTGGGACATCAGCAGGGCAGCATGTTAGTGGCCGCCCGTCGGAGCCTTCCCCTTTGCTGCCTCGCGCGCGAGGCTACGCCCACTAAGGTATTACTCCCTTTAGTTGGAGCGGGAGGCGGGCCTTTGGGGGCGGGGGGCGCGGCTTGCCCCCCCTACTTAGGAGGCCCCCTCTCCCAGTTCCTCCTCTGTTTCCTGCCGCTCCAGCCTGGACACGCGATTTCCCACCCTTTCCACTTACCCCACGTGTCAGGCACTGCGCGTTATTTGGAATGTTTTTAAATGTTTTTCTTTTTGCGTTGCAGGCGGAGTTACAGGGCGATCTGGATGCAGACGGGTACAGTAAGGGTACCTCTGCGACAGGCGGTACAGTAAGGGTACCCCTGTCCGGCACAGTAAGGGTGCCCGAGCCAAGGTCCAGGAGCCGAAGGGGGTTCTGGGAAGACCGCGACGGCGCCCCGTTAGTCCTTCGGGCGGTTGGGGGGCCTGACCAACCGGGGGTGTGCCACAACACGCTCCGCCCCTGTCGGAAGGGGCGGGAGTAGGAGACAGATCACGTGACCCAGTGGATGATCTGTAAATAATTATGTGCCACGCTGCCGGGCATCGACCCACCGTGTGTGCTGGCTCAACAGGCGGGCGGAGCAGCAAGGGGCTGCCTGCCCTGGATCGCCCGTAAGATAACCCAATTTTATTATCATACTATGTTGTATGAAATAAACCTGCAGCAGTTCTTCACCCACAAATAAAGTGTCAGTGTAATCATTGGGTGACGTCTGTGTATGCGTGTTGACTGAAGCGGATGACGGTGTGGTCACTATGTGTGCGAGCGGGTGTGTGTGTCTGCCGAGGGGAGGGGAGGAGGGCAGAAGGAGGACTGTGTGCGAGCGGGTGTGTGTGTCTGCCGAGGGGAGGGGAGGAGGGCAGAAGGAGGACTGTGTGCGAGCGGGTGTGTGTGTCTGCCGAGGGGAGGAGGGCTGAAGGAGGACTGTGTGCGAGCGGGTGTGTGTGTCTGCCGAGGGGAGGAGGGCTGAAGGAGGACTGTGTGCGAGCGGGTGTGTGTGTCTGCCGAGGGGAGGGGAGGAGGGCAGAAGGAGGACTGTGTGCGAGCGGGTGTGTGTGTCTGCCGAGGGGAGGAGGGCTGAAGGAGGACTGTGTGCGAGCGGGTGTGTGTGTCTGCCGAGGGGAGGAGGGCTGAAGGAGGACTGTGTGCGAGCGGGTGTGTGTGTCTGCCGGGGGGAGAAGGATAGGGACCTGAAGGAGGACTGTGTGCATGGGTGTGTGTGTCTGTCTGGGGGAGGGGGATAGGGACCTGAAGGAGGACTGTGTGCATGGGTGTGTGTCTGCCGAGTGGGAGGTAGTGCCCTCAAGGAGGACTGTGTGCATCACAAGTGTCCGCCGGGAGGGGAGGGGGGCTGAAGGAGGGCTGTGTGCATGCAGGTGTGTGTCTGCCGGTGGGATGGAGGGACCTGAAGGAGGCTTTGTATTTTCTAATGCATAAGGGTTTTATTCTGCACCAATTCCTAATTTTATTCATCTGGAATCATAGATGAACAACAAGGCCTCAGATGAGGCTGCACAATGTTCTTTTAATCGCATAATATGTCCACAATTGAGCTTCTTTGTCACACATCCACTCAAGCCCGCCATACAATGGGTCCTGCATCACATACTTTTCTTCCTCGGCCTTCGGGGTTCCTGGGCAGAGAAGCATTTCACACATGGCACGACATAGCATACCCTACCCTGCCATAACACAGCACTGGAAACTACAGGCGCAGCTCTCAATGGTGCAGCAGGAGCAGTGGCACCAGGGTCCAGGGGTCTGATGGCTTCAGTGCACTCAAATGATGGCCGTTTTACGTCCGCACCCGGGGATGGGGCACTTTTCTTTGGTTGCACCAGGACCCAAAGCAACGTTACTGTGCCACAGAGCACAACATACAGCTTCGCGCTGCACATCACAGCACAACTGATAGAACACAACACCAGCAAAGTATTAAACAGCACAGCGATACAACGCATAATACAACTCAGTACAGCGATACAACGCATAATACAACTCAGCACAGCGACACAACGCATAATACAACTCAGCACAGCGATACAACGCATAATACAACCCAGCACAGCGATACAACGCATAATACAACTCAGCACAGCGATACAACGCATAATACAACCCAACACAGCGACACAACGCATAATACAACTCAGCACTGCGATACAAAGCATAATACAACTCAGCACTGCGATACAACGCATAATACAACCCAGCACAGCGATACAACGCATAATACAACTCAGCACAGCGATACAACACATAATACAACCCAGCACAGCGATACAACGCATAATACAACTCAGCACAGCGATACAACGCATAATACAACTCAGCACAGTGATACAACGCATTATACAACCCAGCACAGCGATACAACGCATAATACAACTCAGCACAGCGATACAACCAATAATACAACTCAGCACAGCGATACAACGCATAATACAACTCAGCACAGCGATACAACGCATAATACAACTCAGCACTGCGATACAACGCATAATACAACTCAGCAAAGCGATACAACGCATAATACAACTCAGCACAGGGATACAACGCATAATACAACTCAGCACTGCGATACAACGCATAATATAACTCAGCACAGCGATACAACGCATAATACAACTCAGCACAGGGATACAATGCATAATACAACTCAGCACAGCGATACAACACATAATACAACTCAGCACTGCGATACAACGCATAATACAACTAAGCACAGCGATACAATGCATAATACAACTCAACAACTCAGCACAGCGATACAACACATAATACAACTCAGAACAGCGATACAACGCACAATACAACTAGGCACAGCGATACAACATATAATACAACTCAGAACAGCGATACAACACATAATACAACTCAGCACTGCGATACAACACATAATACAATACAACCAGCACAGCGATATAATGCATAATACAACTCAGCACAGTGATACAATACATAATACAACTCAACACTGCAACTCAACACTGCGATACAATGCATAATACAACTGAGCACAGCAATACAACGCATAATACAACTCAGCACTGCGATACAACGCATAATACAACTCAGCACAGCGATACAACACATAATACAACTCAACACAGTGATACAACGCATAATACAACTCAGTACAGCGATACAACACATAATACAACTCAGCACAGTGATACAACGCATAATACAATACAACCAGCACAGCAATACAACGCATAATACAACCCAGCACAGCGACACAACGCATAATACAACTCAGCACTGCGATACAAAGCATAATACAACTCAGCACTGCGATACAACGCATAATACAACCCAGCACAGCGATACAACGCATAATACAACTCAGCACAGCGATACAACACATAATACAACCCAGCACAGCGATACAACGCATAATACAACTCAGCACAGCGATACAACGCATAATACAACCCAGCACAGCGATACAACGCATTATACAACCCAGCACAGCGATACAACGCATAATACAACTCAGCACAGCGATACAACCCATAATACAACTCAGCACAGCGATACAACGCATAATACAACTCAGCACAGCGATACAACACATAATACAACCCAGCACAGCGATACAACGCATAATACAACTCAGCACAGCGATACAACGCATAATACAACTCAGCACAGCGATACAACGCATTATACAACCCAGCACAGCGATACAACGCATAATACAACTCAGCACAGCGATACAACCCATAATACAACTCAGCACAGCGATACAACGCATAATACAACTCAGCACAGCGATACAACGCATAATACAACTCAGCACTGCGATACAACGCATAATACAACTCAGCACAGCGATACAACGCATAATACAACTCAGCACAGGGATACAATGCATAATACAACTCAGCACTGCGATACAACGCATAATATAACTCAGCACAGCGATACAACGCATAATACAACTCAGCACAGGGATACAATGCATAATACAACTCAGCACAGCGATACAACACATAATACAACTCAGCACTGCGATACAACGCATAATACAACTAAGCACAGCGATACAATGCATAATACAACTCAACAACTCAGCACAGCGATACAACACATAATACAACTCAGAACAGCGATACAACGCACAATACAACTAGGCACAGCGATACAACATATAATACAACTCAGAACAGCGATACAACACATAATACAACTCAGCACTGCGATACAACACATAATACAATACAACCAGCACAGCGATATAATGCATAATACAACTCAGCACAGTGATACAATACATAATACAACTCAACACTGCAACTCAACACTGCGATACAATGCATAATACAACTGAGCACAGCAATACAACGCATAATACAACTCAGCACTGCGATACAACGCATAATACAACTCAGCACAGCGATACAACACATAATACAACTCAACACAGTGATACAACGCATAATACAACTCAGTACAGCGATACAACACATAATACAACTCAGCACAGTGATACAACGCATAATACAATACAACCAGCACAGCAATACAACGCATAATACAACTCAGCACAGCGATACAACACATAATATACCTCAGCACAGCGATACAACGCATAATGCAACTCAGCACTGCGATACATCGTATAAGGCAACTCAGCACAGCAATACAACACATAATACAACTCAGCACAGCGCTACAACGCATAATACAATACAACCAGCACAGCAATATAACGCATAATACAACTCAGCACAGCGATACAATGCATAATACAACTCAGCACAGCGATACAATGCATAATACAACTCAACAACTCAGCACAGCGATACAACACATAATACAACTCAGCACAGCGATACAACGTATAATACAATACAACCAGCACAGCAATATAACGCATAATACAACTCAGCACAGCGATACAATGCATAATACAACTCAACAACTCAGCACAGCGATACAACGCATAATACAATACAACCAGCACAGCGAGCGATATAACGCATAATACAACTTAGCACAGCGATACAACGCATAATACAACTCAGTACAGCGATGCAACGCATAATACAGCACAGCGATACAACGCATAATACAATACAACCAGCACAGCGATAAAACACATAATACAACTCAACACAGTGATACAACGCATAATACAACTCAGCACAGCGATACAACACATAATACAACTCAGCACAGTGATACAATGCATAATACAATACAACCAGCACAGCAATACAACGCATAATACAACTCAGTACAGCGATACAACACATAATACAACTCAACACAGTGATACAACGCATAATACAACTCAGTACAGCGATACAACACATAATACAACTCAGCACAGTGATACAACGCGTAATACAATACAACCAGCACAGCAATACAACGCATAATACAACTCAGCACAGCGATACAACACATAATATACCTCAGCACAGCGATACAACGCATAATGCAACTCAGCACAGCGATACATCGTATAAGGCAACTCAGCACAGCAATACAACACATAATACAACTCAGCACTGCGCTACAACGCATAATGCAATACAACCAGCACAGCAATATAACGCATAATACAACTCAGCACAGCGATACAATGCATAATACGACTCAGCACAGCGATACAATGCATAATACAACTCAACAACTCAGCACAGCGATACAACACATAATACAACTCAGCACAGCGATACAACGTATAATACAATACAACCAGCACAGCAATATAACGCATAATACAACTCAGCACAGCGATACAATGCATAATACAACTCAACAACTCAGCACAGCGATACAACACATAATACAACTCAGCACAGCGATACAACGCATAATACAATACAACCAGCACAGCGAGCGATATAACGCATAATACAACTTAGCACAGCGATACAACGCATAATACAACTCAGCACAGCGATGCAACGCATAATACAACTCAGCACAACGATACAACGCATAATACAATACAACCAGCACAGCGATAAAACACATAATACAACTCAGTACAGCGATACAACACATAATACAACTCAGCACTGCGATACATCGTATAATGCAACTCAGCACAGCAATACAACACATAATACAACTCAGCACAGCACTACAACGCATAATACAATACAACCACCACAGCAATATAACGCATAATACAACTCAGCACAGCGATACAATGCATATTACAACTCAGCACAGCGATACAATGCATAATACAACTCTCAACAACTCAGCACAGCGATACAACACATAATACAACTCAGCACAGCGATACAACGCATAATACAATACAACCAGCACAGCGAGCAATATAACGCATAATACAACTTAGCACAGCGATACAACGCATAATACAACTCAGCACAGCGATGCAACGCATAATACAACTCAGCACAGCGATACAACGCATAATACAATACAACCAGCACAGCAATATAACACATAATACATCTCAGCACTTAGATACAACGCATAATACAACTCAGCACTGCGATACAACGCATAATACAACTCAGCACAGTGATACAACGCATAATACAATGCAACCAGAACAGCGATATAACGCATAATACAACTCAGCACAGTGATACAACGCATAATACAACTCAGCACAGCGATACAACGCAAAATACAACTCAACAGTGAGATACAACGCATAATACAACTCAGCACAGCGATACAACACATAATACAACTCAGCACAGCAATACAACCCATAATACAATCCAACCAGCACAGCGATACAACGCATAATACAACTCAGCACAGCGATACAATGCATAATACAACTCAACACTGCGATACAATGCATAATACAACTCAGCACTGCGATACAATGCATAATACAACTCAGCACAACGATACAACGCATAATACAACCAGCACAGCGATACAACGTATAATACAACCAGCACAGCGATACAACGCATAATAAAACTCAGCAAGCGATTCAACGCATATTAGAACTCAGCATTGTGATACAACGCATAATACAACTCAGCACAGTGATACAACGCATAATACAACTCAACACAGCGATACAACGCATAGTACAACTCAGCACAGTGATACAATGCATAATAAAACTCAACATAGCGATACAACGCATAATAGAACTCAGCACTGTGATACAACGCATAATACAACTCAGCACAGCGATACAACGCATAATAAAACTCAGCACAGCGATACAGTGCATAATACAACTCAGCACTGCGCCTTAGCATAACAGGGTAACACGCAGTGCAAAGCATAACGGAATGTACTGTGGTGAAGTATCAGTATATAATATACAATGCACCATAACATAACACAGTAGAGCACAGTAGCATAACATGGTATGAAATAATACAGCATAACACAGCACTACACATCATAAAGTGCTATACGGTGGTACATTATCACATAGTCAGGACCAGTAGAAATCTGTGGTAGGAAAGGACCAAATTATGTGGCTGAGTTGACTAAATTATGCAGCAAAAAAGCAAATTATGCAATGGAACGCACTGCTCATGATTTTGTATTGCTATACATTCTAAGTCACACTGTCGGGGCGAAGCTTCAACCTCTGTACAGTTTGGGAACCAAATACAACAATTACCAATGTATAGATGAGAAATCAACGTTTCCAAAGGACCCTCCACCGCGCAGGACCGCAGGTGCAACATTTTTCGTAACTTTTGATCAGTTTCAGCTAGAAACATTGTTTGTTGTTAAAATCTGCAGATTATAAGGCAGAGTATAGATTATGTGGCTAATCCATAACTATGCGGAAAGCGCCGCAGCTGCAGAATCGCATAATTCCAGGGGCCCTGCACATAGCATAGCACACAGTGAAGTGGAGGGGGGGCTATGGGGGAGAATGAGGCAGAAGAACCAGCTGGAAGTCGGGTGCAGTGGGGAGGGAGGGGGGCAGGCATTTGCTGATTCTAGTCCCATCAAAGAAATGAAACTGGCGGTTACAGGCTCCATCTAACCCGATCACTCGCCGCATTAACCGAGTTACAGAGGGAACACGAGCGCACAAAGGGCATTTTGAAGATATTTTGAATAGAATAAAATGTCACCAAGAAAGAAGGGCCGACCTTGAGAAAGACGCATGACTGGTAGCACTGAGATGAGAGAGCGTCCTGTATTCACGGGGGGCTGGGGGGGCCCTGAGATGAGAGAGCGTCCTGTATTCACGGGGGGCTGGGGGGGGGGGTGGGGGCAGCTGACTCCTGTAAGAGCTGAAAGCGTGGTATTTCTCAATCCGCAGATTACACGCCTGTTCGTTGTACCATCAAGTGGCATTTAAATGCGTCCGGAATATTTATTTTGAGGGGAGGAAAAACAAGAAATAACTAGAAAAGATTACAGAGGAGATCGTG